>NC_089743.1:61657966-61710466 GCF_040412425.1 Macrobrachium rosenbergii
AATGCATGTATGTTTTATGTATGTGTGTTTGTGTGTGTGTGTGTGTGTTTTCATGTATATTTCATCAGACTCCATTGCACTGGTTCCAATTTCTTTAATTCAGGGCATTTATCAAGTACAGGCGTTATAGATGCAAAGTTTCTTGTACTTGAAAATGAACTGCCTATTTTAAAAATTTCAGGTGCGTCCACTAAGTGCAAGTTACGTTACTAGAAATATGAATAAAACTGGTAAAAATAAAGTAAAGTGTAAAATTGATAAAAGTATTATTTACAATGTATAAAATGGAAGTGACCTTGTGTCTGAATTTAATGATGGCGTTGTAATCTGATGAGAATAAATTCAAGATTGTAATTTCACGCTCATTTCTAGGTTTTGCAAGAATTGCAAAATTGTCTCTAATCACAGTTACGTTGCAAGAGTTTCCGCAAGGTTCCCATATTACTGAATGATAGTCTCACCCGTGAATGTGTAGCTGTTCGAGAACTGTCGGCACAGAGCTGTCAATACGAAACGAAAGAGTTGCCAAGTAAACTGGTAAACAGTCGACGATCTCGAGCACAAGGAAATTTCTCCTTACAGTGGAAATACTTTAAGGACTATCAGGATAGCCAGAAGACGTGGTTAAAATGAAGACATAATTACTTTTTATATTACAGAGGCTGAGGGTGAGCTTCCGGCAGTTCATTACCTCTCCTATGATGGGAAAGGTAATGAACTGCCAAAACCTCGACTGTGCTTCTGTATGACATTAAGAAATAATAATATCTGCAGTTTTGCTTGTCATTTGCCTATCTCTGCTACATACACTCACACACACGCACATGTATATATATATATATATATATATATATATATATATATATATATATATATATATATATATATATATATATATAAAGAGAGGTTCAAAGACAAAAATGCTTTTATCTGTAATTAAACCTCATATACAGTATATCAGTATTCATAAACCCACATATATATATATATATATATATATATATATATATATATATATATATATATATATATATTGTGTGTGTGTGTGTGTATTTATATAGGTTATATATATATATATATATATATATATATATATATATATATATATATATAATGTGCGTATGTGTTTATGTATGTGTGTTTGTGTGTGTGTGTGTGTTTTTCATGTATATTTCATCAGACTCCATTGCACTGGTTCCAATTTCTTTAATTCAGGGCATTTATCAAGTACAGGCGTTATAGATGCAAAGTTTCTTGTACTTGAAAATGAACTGCCTATTTTAAAAATTTCAGGTGCGTCCACTAAGTGCAAGTTACGTTACTAGAAATATGAATAAAACTGGTAAAAATAAAGTAAAGTGTAAAATTGATAAAAGTATTATTTACAATGTATAAAATGGAAGTGACCTTGTGTCTGAATTTAATGATGGCGTTGTAATCTGATGAGAATAAATTCCAAGATTGTAATTTCACGCTCATTTCTAGGTTTTGCAAGAATTGCAGAATTGTCTCTCATCACAGTTACGTTGCAAGAGTTTCCTGCAAGGTTCCCATATTACTGAATGATAGTCTCACCCGTGAATGTGTAGCTGTTCGAGAACTGTCGGCACAGAGCTGTCAATACGAAACGAAAGAGTTGCCAAGTAAACTGGTAAACAGTCGACGATCTCGGAGCACAAGGAAATTTCTCCTTACAGTGGAAATACTTTAAGGACTATCAGGATAGCCAGAAGACGTGGTTAAAATGAAGACATAATTACTTTTTATATTACAGAGGCTGAGGTGAGCTTCCGGCAGTTCATTACCTCTCCTATGATGGGAAAGGTAATGAACTGCCAAAACCTCGACTGTGCTTCTGTATGACATTAAGAAATAATAATATCTGCAGTTTTGCTTCGTCATTTGCCTATCCTGCTTACATACACTCACACACGCACATGTATATATATATATATATATATATATATATATATATATATATATATATAAAGAGGTTCAAAGACAAAAATGCTTTTATCTGTAATTAAACCTCATATACAGTATATCAGATTCCATAAACCCACATATATATATATATATATATATATATATATATATATATATATATATATATATATATATATATATATATATATATATATATATATATTGTGTGTGTGTGTGTATTTATATAGGTTATATATATATATATATATATATAATGTGCGTATGTGTTTATGTATGTGTGTTTGTGTGTGTGTGTGTGTGTTTCATGTATATTTCATCAGACTCCATTGCACTGGTTCCAATTTCTTTAATTCAGGGCATTTATCAAGTACAGGCGTTATAGATGCAAAGTTTCTTGTACTTGAAAATGAACTGCCTATTTTAAAAATTTCGGTGCGTCCACTATGCAAGTTACGTTACTAGAAATATGAATAAAACTGGTAAAAATAAAGTAAAGTAAAATTGATAAAAGTATTATTTACAATGTATAAAATGGAAGTGACCTTGTGTCTGAATTTAATGATGGCGTTGTAATCTGATGAGAATAAATTCAAGATTGTAATTTCACGCTCATTTCTAGGTTTTGCAAGAATTGCAGAATTGTCTCTCATCACAGTTACGTTGCAAGAGTTTCCGCAAGGTTCCCATATTACTGAATGATAGTCTCACCCGTGAATGTGTAGCTGTTCGAGAACTGTCGGCACAGAGCTGTCAATACGAAACGAAAGAGTTGCCAAGTAAACTGGTAAACAGTCGACGATCTCGAGCACAAGGAAATTTCTCCTTACAGTGGAAATACTTTGGGACTATCAGGATAGCCAGAAGACGTGGTTAAAATGAAGACATAATTACTTTTATATTACAGAGGCTGAGGTGAGCTTCCGGCAGTTCATTACCTCTCCTATGATGGGAAAGGTAATGAACTGCCAAAACCTCGACTGTGCTTATGTATGACATTAAGAAATAATAATATCTGCAGTTTTGCTTCGTCATTTGCCTATCCTGCTACATACACTCACACACACACACATGTATATTATATATATATATATATATATATATATATATATATATATATATATAAAGAGAGGTTCAAAGACAAAAAATGCTTTATCTGTAATTAAACCTCATATACAGTATATCGTATTCCATAAACCCACATATATATATATATATATATATATATATATATATATATATATATATATATATATATATATATATATATATATATATATATATATTGTGTGTGTGTGTATTTATATAGGTTATATATATATATATATATATATATATATATATATATATATATATATAATGTGCGTATGTGTTTATGTATGTGTGTTTTGTGTGTGTGTGTGTGTTTTCACGTATATTTCATCAGACTCCATTGCACTGGTTCCAATTTCTTTAATTCAGGGCATTTATCAAGTACAGGCGTTATAGATGCAAAGTTTCTTGTACTTGAAAATGAACTGCCTATTTTAAAAATTTCGGTGCGTCCACTAAGTGCAAGTTACGTTACTAGAAATATGAATAAAACTGGTAAAAATAAAGTAAAGTGTAAAATTGATAAAAGTATTATTTACAATGTATAAAATGGAAGTGACCTTGTGTCTGAATTTAATGATGGCGTTGTAATCTGATGAGAATAAATTCAAGATTGTAATTTCACGCTCATTTCTAGGTTTTGCAAGAATTGCAGAATTGTCTCTCATCACAGTTACGTTGCAAGAGTTTCCAAGGTTCCCATATTACTGAATGATAGTCTCACCCGTGAATGTGTAGCTGTTCGAGAACTGTCGGCACAGAGCTGTCAATACGAAACGAAAGAGTTGCCAAGTAAACTGGTAAACAGTCGACGATCTCGGAGCACAAGGAAATTTCTCCTTACAGTGGAAATACTTTAAGGACTATCAGGATAGCCAGAAGACGTGGTTAAAATGAAGACATAATTACTTTTTATATTACAGAGGGCTGAGGTGAGCTTCCGGCAGTTCATTACCTCTCTATGATGGGAAAGGTAATGAACTGCCAAAACCTCGACTGTGCTTCTGTATGACATTAAGAAATAATAATATCTGCAGTTTTGCTTCGTCATTTGCCTATCCTGCTACATACACACACACACACGCACATGTATATTATATATATATATATATATATATATATATATATATATATATATATATATATATATATATATATATATATATAAAGAGAGGTTCAAAGACAAAAAATGCTTTTATCTGTAATTAAACCTCATATACAGTATATCGTATTCACAAACCCACATATATATATATATATATATATATATATATATATATATATATATATATATATATATATATATATATATATATATATATTGTGTGTGTGTGTGTATTTATATAGGTTATATATATATATATATATATATATATATATATATATATATATATATATAATGTGTATGTGTTTATGTATGTGTTTGTGTGTGTGTGTGTGTGTTTTCATGTATATTTCATCAGACTCCATTGCACTGGTTCCAATTTCTTTAATTCAGGGCATTTATCAAGTACAGGCGTTATAGATGCAAAGTTTCTTGTACTTGAAAATGAACTGCCTATTTTAAAATTTCGGTGCGTCCACTAAGTGCAAGTTACGTTACTAGAAATATGAATAAAACTGGTAAAAATAAAGTAAAGTGTAAAATTGATAAAAGTATTATTTACAATGTATAAAATGGAAGTGACCTTGTGTCTGAATTTAATGATGGCGTTGTAATCTGATGAGAATAAATTCCAAGATTGTAATTTCACGCTCATTTCTAGGTTTTGCAAGAATTGCAGAATTGTCTCTCATCACAGTTACGTTGCAAGAGTTTCCGCAAGGTTCCCATATTACTGAATGATAGTCTCACCCGTGAATGTGTAGCTGTTCGAGAACTGTCGGCACAGAGCTGTCAATACGAAACGAAAGAGTTGCCAAACTGGTAAACAGTCGACGATCTCGAGCACAAGGAAATTTCTCCTTACAGTGGAAATACTTTAAGGACTATCAGGATAGCCAGAAGACGTGGTTAAAATGAAGACATAATTACTTTTATATTACAGAGGCTGAGGTGAGCTTCCGGCAGTTCATTACCTCTCCTATGATGGGAAAGGTAATGAACTGCCAAAACCTCGACTGTGCTTCTGTATGACATTAAGAAATAATAATATCTGCAGTTTTGCTTCGTCATTTGCCTATCCTGCTACATACACTCACACACACGCACATGTATATTATGTATATATATATATATATATATATATATATATAAAGAGAGGTTCAAAGACAAAAAATGCTTTTATCTGTAATTAAACCTCATATACAGTATATCGTATTCATAAACCCACATATATATATATATATATATATATATATATATATATATATATATATATATATATATATTGTGTGTGTGTATTTATATAGGTTATATATATATATATATATATATATATATATATATATATATATATATAATGTGCGTATGTGTTTATGTATGTGTGTTTGTGTGTGTGTGTGTGTGTTTTCGCGTATATTTCATCAGACTCCATTGCACTGGTTCCAATTTCTTTAATTCAGGGCATTTATCAAGTACAGGCGTTATAGATGCAAAGTTTCTTGTACTTGAAAATGAACTGCCTATTTTAAAAATTTCGGTGCGTCCACTAAGTGCAAGTTACGTTACTAGAAATATGAATAAAACTGGTAAAAATAAAGTAAAGTGTAAAATTGATAAAAGTATTATTTACAATGTATAAAATGGAAGTGACCTTGTGTCTGAATTTAATGATGGCGTTGTAATCTGATGAGAATAAATTCAAGATTGTAATTTCACGCTCATTTCTAGGTTTTGCAAGAATTGCAGAATTGTCTCTCATCACAGTTACGTTGCAAGAGTTTCCGCAAGGTTCCCATATTACTGAATGATAGTCTCACCCGTGAATGTGTAGCTGTTCGAGAACTGTCGGCACAGAGCTGTCAATACGAAACGAAAGAGTTGCCAAGTAAACTGGTAAACAGTCGACGATCTCGGAGCACAAGGAAATTTCTCCTTACAGTGGAAATACTTTTAGGACTATCAGATAGCCAGAAGACGTGGTTAAAATGAAGACATAATTACTTTTATATTACAGAGGCTGAGGTGAGCTTCCGGCAGTTCATTACCTCTCCTATGATGGGAAAGGTAATGAACTGCCAAAACCTCGACTGTGCTTCTGTATGACATTAAGAAATAATAATCTGCAGTTTTGCTTCGTCATTTGCCTATCCTGCTACATACACTCACACACACACATGTATATTATGTATATATATATATATATATATATATATAAAGAGAGGTTCAAAGACAAAAATGCTTTTTTATCTGTAATTAAACCTCATATACAGTATATCGTATTCCAAAACCCATATATATATATATATATATATATATATATATATATATATATATATATATATATATATATTGTGTGTGTGTGTATTTATATAGGTTATATATATATATATATATATATATATATATATATATATAATAATGTATGTGTTTATGTATGTGTGTTGTGTGTGTGTGTGTGTGTTTTCATTATATTTCATCAGACTCCATTGCACTGGTTCCAATTTCTTTAATTCAGGGCATTTATCAAGTACAGGCGTTATAGATGCAAAGTTTCTTGTACTTGAAAATGAACTGCCTATTTTAAAAATTTCGGTGCGTCCACTAAGTTCAAGTTACGTTATTCCTTGCGTGAGACCTTAGCTCTCATATTTCTGAGGGTGGTACTCTCTCTCTCTCTCCACACACACATATAATATGCCGTGCTTCTACACCACCGTATAGTGTACTGATGACGTGAATTGCATCGAAAGGTCCTCTCGCCGATAATCAAAGGACGTGCCTCTTTTCAGGGACTGAGTCTGATGTACCCATGGTTTAGGTAGCTTGTCCTCAATTATTCAATAAGCCACGTGATGTTCAGTACAACCTGTGATTAATGTTATAATATGTTTTCAAGTTAAAGTATCTCTCTCTCTCTCTCTCTCTCTCTCTCTCTCTCTCTCTCTCTCTCTCTCTCTCTCTCTCTCTCTTTTCATCGTTTTCATCGTGTGCTGACTTCAGATTCTAGATTTCTGTATAAGTATGCACAGGCTGACAGATAGATCATAAAACGGTTATGCATACGGTAATATATACATATATATATGCATATGTATATGTATATATTATATATATACATACGTGAAAATGTATATGTATTGAAGCCATGAAAGCCACTTGAAACAAAGAGCCTCAAACCATACATACATACATTTTACGTTATATATATATGCAGTATATACACACACACACACACACACACACACACACACATATATATATATATATATATATATATATATATATATATATATATATATATATATATATATATATATAGTTATACATAATGAATAGATAACATACTTTTGAAGCCCCTGGAAGATGGTTTTCCTGTCTGGTATCGCATATAGGAGTCATATGTCAGTTGCGGTTAACGATTAACCAAGATGTTGCGTAGGATGATCCTCAAGAATAGTCTCTCCTCTCTCTCTCTCTCTCTCTCTCTCTCTCTCTCTCTCTCTCTCTCTCTCTCTCTCTCTCTCTCTCTCTCTCTCTCTCTCTCAGTTTTCTGGTCCTGTCCTGGGTCAAGCCACAAAAGAACAGAAAAATCTGGCAGCATGGATGCTGTGACCGCAAGTTTCAAGCCGAAGGACCATTTTTGTTAACATACCGAGTTAGAGATTTCAAGGGTTGAAGTTTTACCGTATTTTATTCCGTTACGAAAAGTATAAACCTTTTGTAGATTATGATGAGAAACTGACCACACGATCATTTTCCATTGCAGTACTGACATAACAGAATCATGAGTATTGGTTCGGTTCACTCGCTTACAGTTCTCTGATGTTGCTCTTGGAGATGTGCTATTTTTAGGGCTGAGCAACACAGTTTAGAAATAGTAACAATAATGATAAGAAAGAATAATGACGGCAACGGAAGTTTTAAGTAAACCTGAACAATAATAAAAGGATTATCGCTTGAAAATGTGTAGATAATAAGTATCAGCACAACGAAGCACTGCTGGCTGCAAAAATAGATTTTTACTTTCTTATGTGTGATTCCTGGATCCTTTCATTCAATTCTCACCTGTGATTAATGCGTATTTATACGTCTACTCAAAACAGTAAATCTGGAGTATTTTGTCCTTCCCGGTATCAAAGTACGATAGAGTCAAATAGCTCCGACGTTGAGCGATTGCAAGCAAAATAAGAAACTAGGACATTGAGACTGATTTGTGTTATCGTCAAAAAAAAAAGGAAGAAAAGTGGGTCGAGGAGAGTGAATGATGGTGCAGACGGTGCAAAATGGGTAGAAAACTGTTTTGAATTAGATATGGTATGTCTGTCTGTTAGTTGGATGTTGTAAGATCAAAAGCCTAACTGATCGTAACTATCTGAGACTTATAACTTGATAGATATGGACGTTTTTATCCATCACTGTACGCGGTTACTTCTAAATATTCTGTACGAAGTTGTACTTGCTCGATACAACCTCATAATTGCGATGGACATTTTAGTTGCAAATGCATTTATCTTTTGGGATGCTAGTTTTTCAACTGCAAATTCTCTCTCAACTCCCCCCTCTATCTTTTAGTAACGAAACCCTACACAAACACACACTGGTCTGCTTTAAATGAAATTTTGCGTGCTGTTTTTAACACTGCTTTTGATTGCTTGGCTGTGATTCCACGCAAACCAGAAGGTATATAAGAAGTCTCAGCTTCGCATCTACTTATAACCTCAAGTTCACGAAAAGCTCACTCTCGCTGTCATCTTCATCTCAAGAGTATTCTTTTCGTACTTTTAGTTTTCCTTTGTACGGCTCTATCATCTGGAAAAGACGATTTTTTGCTTTAGAATTGTATGCATGTAGTCTCTCAAAGGATTCTGTCTGTTTCAAGATAACACGGTGCTATTAAGATAGGGAATATTTTTGTTTCATTGTGACGCTCCGGCCCGTCATCGAAATATTTTTAAACTGTAAAGCAAAGTTAAAAAGTACACAAACACAGTAATTGCCAGGTGAACGTTGGATATAATGATTTAACATAGAAGTATCTTGACACCCATAAAACGAAAAGCTTAACGTAAAGAAAGCCATGTAAAAGTTTCGAATCGAGGGATTGTTTGTTCCACTAAACATATTTTGATGTTTGTTACTTTTCAATCACTCCGTTGTTTTCGTTTGATACTGTTTTGTAATACATGTGTTTAGATTATTAGGTTAAATCTGTTGTATAATACTTTTATATTATGACTTGTGTAAGTATGTATGTATATACGTATATGTTTCAGCCTTCAAAAGTTTGAGAAATACTCGAGAAATCGGAATTTTGTAATAAAATAAAGACGTTGTGGGGGCCATATACCTTTCAATATCATAAACGGGATAATGATAATGGAAAAATTAAATCCGCAATTGTATAGTAATGTAAGCAATAGCCAGACTCTGAGGTCGAAGATGGGAGCTGAGGAAGCTCTCAAAAGTATTCGGGTGCATAATTTTAAAAGCAGACTTTTGCGTTACATTACATGCTCGCCATCATCATCGATTCCAAAGCCGTGGGACGTACAGTATATATATGGCCTCAGTGAAGATCCACTACTCATGTCAATAATCGTCCAATCTAGGCCATTTGTTCCATAGATCTCATCCACGAAGGTTTGTGTCTTTGAACTCATCTGGTGCAAAAGGTGCTCGCCCAACTGACTCTGTCACTTCCCATTCTAACTGGGGTTGTGCAAGGGACATGTCCAAGCCCTTTTCATCATTATCTCGTCTACATCCGTAGGGGGTAGTGCCATCACTGCACCTCATGCGATGCACTGTACGGATTACTAGAGGTTCTTTGCAGCTTGCCTTCGGTCCCTAGCTGCAACCCCTTTCGTTCCTTTTACTGTACCTCCTTTCATATTCTGTCTCCCATCTTACTTTCCACCCTCTCCTAACAATTGATTCACAGTGCAACTGCGAGGTTTTCCTCCTGTTACACCTTTCAAACCTTTAGCTGTCAGTTTCCGTTTTCAGCGCTGAATGACCTCATAGGTCCCAGTGCTTAGCCTTTGGCCTAAATTCTATATTCAATTCAATTATCTCGTCTACATGTGGAGTTCCCATAACTTTCCTTATGGTATCTTTTTCACTCTATGCAGCCATCTGACTCCTAATATACTTCTTAAATCATTTGTTGTTAAATCAACAAACTCCTTCCGTTATAGTTTCATTGTCGTGCCACGATTCATGTCCACATAATAATACAGGTCACTCTAGACTGATGTTTATTTATGTAATTTCAGTTTATTTGATTCCCAAATCTTCCAACCTGCCCATCGTTTGATGTATCTCTTTTTTTTTGGCCCTTCACCAAATTCCAACTCAAGAGAATCTTCATTTATCGTTGTTCCCAAATAGTTGAAAGACTCAGTTTCATCAATCCTTTCTCCACCTAGTGTTATTTCGCCCCTCAGTACAGGCACTGTCCTCATTACTTCTGTTTTCTTTAGATTTACCTTAAGCTGCTTCTCACTAGACATTTGGTGCATTCTGTTAAGCAAACTTTGTAAACCTTGTCGTATTTTGCTGATTACAGCTGGGTCATCTGTGAAATTTAAGTCTGTCAACTTTGTATCGTAACTTCCATTCTAAACTTTATGTTCCATCCTAACGACTAGTTTCTTTACACGATCCATGAGAAGGGCAAACAGCAAAGATGACAACATTCCCCTGCAGCACCCCACCATTTACTGCAAATTCACTTGAAAAGACCCCCGTCTACATCAACTATGCATTTGCTCTGTTCATGGATGCTGGCATTGGACGAGGCACAAATTCAGTACGCCCTTTTCCCCTTAAAAAGTGAATTGGGTACCTATTCGTTAGTCGACTGTAGTTGGTTACAGCTTGTGCTGGACAGAGCGAGAGAAGGAGAAGGGGGAAAAAATGGTTATGAGACTGGTGGCTCACATTTATACACGTGCAGAGAAAGAACAGTTCTTTATTATGTAAAAATTTCCTCACTCGTTTACCTTTTATAAATGTGTGCGTGTGTGTTTTTGTAAAGATCTCTTTTCATCGAGCAAGTTTGTAACTTCAAGTAGACATTCGCAGTGTTAATCCAGGCTACTTTTAGAACTTTTGTCCCGTTTTCAGTAGTGAGGATAATTTGTTTTCGTTCTCTCTGCTGTTTCATTTCCGTCTCTTTCTCACTTGCTTCCTCTCAAATTCTCACACACACATTTATATATATATACATATATATATATATATATATATATATATATATATATATATATATATATGTGTGTGTGTGTGTGTGTGTGTGTGTGTGTGTGTGTGTGTATAATGTCTAATAAAGTTAGGCCATAAAAACACTAAAATAGGAGAGTTTACAGTGTTATATTTCGAAGACAACTGTCTTCCTCAACGGACAAGCAATGGATTGAAAGATACAGAACAGTGTTATTTATATAGCTGAAGGAATGTTCCAGAAGTCGGCCGCTACGTCACTACTGTTGACACATATACGTCTGGAAAGGAAGCTGCTTCATAGTTCATTTTGATGTAACCCACCACAGTATGCACCAGGTATATACAGTACTTCACTTCTTAAGCCTTAGAGACACAATGGATTTTTCAAGAAACGGGTTGAAATTGTTGCTCTTGTGCTGGGAACAGTCACGGGGTCTTATTGGTGACACGTTGATATTTTATATATATATATATATATATATATATATATATATATATATATATATATATATATACATATATATATATATATATATATATATATATATATATATATATATATATATATATATATATATATATATATGTGTGTGTGTGTGTGTGTAGTGAATTGATTTCATTATTTGAGTGATTTATGTAAGCTAGTGGTCATCGACGCTGTCATTTCAAGTGGAAATTGATAAATTTATAAGTTCTCATGAACAGAGAGAGAGAGAGAGAGAGAGAGAGAGAGAGAGAGAGAGAGAGAGAGAGACTTAACGAAAAGGAATTAGGAAATGAAATTTCATGAATGGAGACAGCTCAGTTCACCGCAGAGAGGGAAGGAGAGAGAGAGAGAGAGAGAGAGTCGATTAGATAGAGTAACAACTCTAGCAACTTGCGTCATGGCAACCAAGTAACGTTGCCGTGCGAGGTTGACAGGCTTCTAAGGGGTTGCAGATGCCTATTGGTGTTTCTTTCACTTCCGTGAAAGGAAAAAAAGGTCTTGCTTCCACTTTTCCTCCAAGGCTTAGCTCATCAGTTGCTTGCCATTGAATGCTTCAGACAACAGTGCGACAAGTATGCATCCGTAGTATTGCGTAATGTGGGAGGTTGCAATAAAGCTTATTCAGTAAGGGTCGGTGACGGGTCCATCTGGATGGCCCGATGGCAGAGGTAAAACCGCCAGCCTTTGCGCAGGCGCTGCTCAGTGAGAAGAGAACCAGTCTAGCGACAAGACGCGAAAGTAAGACCGTTGCTGCTCCTGTTTAAGTGGACAGTTTTGCAGTTCGTCATTTGTAGAGGAAAAAATGTACTTGTGAGATTCAAGTTGATCTCTCAGTAAGACATCTGCATAAGCTTTACTGTAAAATAACGACTGTTTCCATTGAATTTTAAGGATTTTTGTCATTGTTATTAACTTGAAGAAATTATAAAATGGCATACACAAGGAAGCAGCTAATCACGCTTGTAGTGTTCAGTGTTGCACAGTTTTGCAATGCTGTGTGCGTGTCTTTGCAAGCCCCGTTTTATCCTGCCGAGGCCGAGAGGAAGGGCGCAACGGCCACGCAGTACGGATTGGTCTTTGGCATCTTCGAACTGACAGTGTTCATTGTCAGCCCCATCTATGGGAGGTTCCTCAACACCGCGGGCGCGAAGTTAATCAATAACCTTGGGATTTTTACGGTGTCCGTCATGTGCATACTCTTTGGGTTTTTGGACAAAATCGAGGACACGACCACCTTCATCGCCCTCTCCTTCGTCATTAGGATCGTCGAAGCTATGGGCAACGCCGCCTTCGTTACCTCCGCCTTCAGCATCATAGCTAAAGAGTTCCCGAAGAACGTGGGTGCCGCCTTTGCCACGATGGAAACCTTCTTCGGGTTAGGGCTTATCGCCGGGCCAACTGTGGGCGGGGCCCTTTACGAGCTTGGAGGGTACACGCTGCCGTTCATGTCGATGGGGATTATCCTCTTGCTGGCTTCCATTTTGACATTTTGCTTGCTCCCATCGGCAGGAGTCGAGCCCAACGAGTCTGAGAGCACTCGAGGTCATTTGTTTGCTGCCCTTCGGCTTCCATCGATTCTCCTCGCCACATTCTCCATTATTTCCACCTCCATCAGTATAGGTTTCCTCCAGGCAACCTTGGAACCCCATCTGCGCCCCCTCGAGTTGACGCCCTTCCAGATGGGTCTTATGTTCGTGCTTAATGGTGCTACTTACGCCCTGTCTGCTCCCTGCTGGGGGTGGCTCTGCGATCACTGGCTGTCGCCAAGGTCCGTTACAGCTTTCGGCGCTGTCACGGTGGTTGTGGCGTTCGTATTCGTAGGCCCCATGCCCTTCTTACCCTTGAATACCGCGCTGCCCGTTTGTATTGCAGCTTTGATTGTCCACGGGATTGGCATGGGAGCTCAGCTTGTATCTACCTTTACTGGTGCCCATCGCGATGCCGTTAGCAATGGGTTCCCCGATGACCTGGGAACTTACGGTCTCATCTCTGGTATCTGGACGTCGGCCTTCGCCCTAGGTTGCTTCGTTGGGCCTTCTGCTGGCGGTGTCCTTTTCGATCACATAGGATTCCGATGGGCTACCGTGATAGTAGCCGTCCTTCACGTCCTGGTGGCCGTCGCTACTATCACATTTATATGTTGCAGTGGGAACAGACCTGAATCAAACCTGTATACCGGCATTCACGATTCCTTGTCACAGAGCAAGGAGGAACAGGAATCCCTCATTACAGGCGGGAGACCACGCAATTCCGATGGTGACTCGACTTACGGGAGCGCCGGGTCCTCGCAGGAGTGCTTGCACGTTTGATCCCTTTCGATGGCTTTGGCAGTTGTCTTGTCAGTGTGATTCACATTGGTGCTATTTGTTAAGTACATAAGGAATAATCTAGAAGCGGTAGTCATAAATTGTTGAATTATTACGAAAATAATCTTCATTGCAAAGTAACGTAATGTTTTCTTTAACAAATGAAACCAGCATAGAATTTGGTATATATGGTCATTATGAAAACCTTGTAAACTAATTTTATGAAAACCTGCAGATTTTATTTATTCGTTAAACAGAGTTTATTGTTTTGTAAAATGCATATTGTTTGTGTGTGTGTGTGTGTGTAAGAGGTTTCATATTTAAGAAATGTATTGAAGTGAACTTTTAGTCTGTAATGGCCCAAGATGAATGCATGTAGGTTGAAGGAAATTTTGTGCTAATTGTACATTTTATCACAGGGATTTTATGCTGCACCTTTTGTCATTTAAGCTTTACAGTTCATTTGGTTGTACGTTGAATATCTTTTAGGTGTTGTATATTTTACTGATGTGAAATTTGCCAATGAGGTTGTAATTACTGTGTACGATTTTTCATTATGGTTGTACTTTGTAAAATTTTCCACCGACCAGATACATTGTGCAGTTAACAGTGATTAGTTTTTTATATACGCAAAATGAAAATTGTAATGCGAGAATGTAAACTCAAGTCTTATTAATATAGTAAAATTAAACATTTATTCAGCACCCGTCTCGCCCGCAAATGCATGCTTGGAAACGAGTGTGAATGGCGTATTTACAGTTCTGTAATCACGAGATTCATTATTCCTTGTGTGTTTCATTTGAATATGGACTGTTTTCAGATAAGAATAGTGTTATTTCAGACGTACAGGCGTAATGTGTTCCTGTATCTATTCCTTATCTCTTGTCACTGTTGTGAGATGTTATTTACTGACGGTGCCCGGACATAGAAGAATTCGATCACCGGGGTGAAATGGGGTGACGGGCCCAGTGATGCTGTTAATGTTTGAGATGCTTTGAAGTTATTGCTTCTAATTATGACCGAAATTCATTATGATTTACATTCTTATTACAGTATACTGTACAGTGAATTTTTCTGCATCAGTTTTCCATAACATACTGGATGTTGCCGTTAAAATATGCTAAACTACTGATGTAAAATGTTTGGAGTTGTTGAAAATTCGTTGAAATTGTTGTTTTAGTGTTTTAAAGTATATATATTTTATTTAATATGTTCAATTCATTAGAATATAAGTCTGATAAGTATCCTTAAATGATGTCAACAACCTTTTAAAGTAACGGAAACAAATTTCTTTTTAAATTGCACTTCAAGTACTTAAAGTGAATATCTGTAAGTTGTTTTTGAAAGGTAATTTTAGGTGAATACCTCATTTGAAAGAAATATGAACGAGGCTAGTAATTTCTAACAGGCTCCTTCAATGTGATGCTTCCTCCAAGTGACAGCTGATTGTAAAAGATTGTTTTTCTCCTTTCGCATGGTTGCACGGAGCATTACGTTGTAACTAGGTTAACGAAAGAATGTTTATAAATCAATTGTCGTCTCTTGTAAATATTTCGTCTGTGATATTCCGAGTGAAAAAAAATTCGAATACATCCTAGAATAGGCTACGTCGGGAGCCAGTGAACACTTGCTGGTTAATGAAGATCTGTTAACGGTTATTATGAAGTTGCGTATTGTGCTGACTTTCCGTAGAAGTGAAAGTTAGTTTCACATACGCATAAAGTTTAGCGGAAATGCTTTTGGTTGTTAGTTGTACTTGGGTAATTTCATACCTTCATACCTCGTATTTTGATGACAGAAATGTTTAAATTGCAGAAACACGGTAGTGCTTGCATATTAGATTCGAAATTTGTCTGATCAAGTCCTGTGTCATCTTTGATACTTGTCTTAATTTGAATATGGATTTTTGTATTTCAAGCACTTCTGAATATTTAGTTGTGTTAAATGGTAAGAGATCTGGATGCAGCTGAATTTATTTCGTCATGTTTACATTTTAACTACTTTTTCAACACTCATTCATTGTGATATAGTGTTAACTTGTAAATATTTGTATATAATATTATGCATATTGATTATTTTTCGTAAATCAAATGCTATTTTTTTGTAACTGTCGATATACATTTTTTTGCAGTATATCGGAGAGTACCTATATGAACTCGCTGTTTTACAAGGTTCTCATGCACAACGTCTGTACTTAATATTTTTATTGTGATTATATGTTGGATGTAAACGTTTTTTTAGTACCCTTTTCTTTGCTTTAGTTGTTGAATTTGAAAAGACTGAGATAAAGCAGGTGCTACGATACTGTGCTTTGCGATGTTGCCTTACTATGAATAACATTTGAATGTAATGCAAAAGATCAAGTAGATTTTATTCATGACTAGCCTAAGCTGTTTGTTGGCGGGTATGACTTTTGGTCTCTTCGCTTATGTTAACATATCGGAACAGAGGGAGAGGGAGAGAGAGGGGTGATCACTGACTAGACTGGGGCAACACTGAAACACTAATTCAAAGTAATCGAGAGGACCTGTCGAGTCGTCGGCGCTTAAAAGCGACGATGATGGTGATAAAAGTAACCCTTGGCAAATAATTGCTTTGCTTTCTGATGCATTTAGCTTTGTGACAGGAGAGATTTGTATGGTTTTGCAACCGGGAAGTGCCCTACTGAAATAACATTGCCCTCATGATGTTGCAGTTGTCTTTGAATGGTGGGTGTAATTCTCTTCGACTGATAATTAGGTAATTGTGGATCTGAGTAAACAAACTAACCCATCAAAGAAGTAAATTATGTGAGAGCATATTTGAGAGTAAGGCAACAAGATATTAGTTTTTGTATGCAAATTGAATAGACTGGCACCCTAACCCACGCCAGGTGAAAGTAGGCCTTCAAAAACTAAAAGAAAAAGAAATTGAGAGGGAAAACAGAGAAGGTCTTAAGTCCTAGCCTTAAAGAGAGCTCTAGGCGTACCGTTTTTTTAAAATTATTCAATATAAACAAAATTTCTTTCTCGTAGCACAGCCGGTCATGGAAACTACTGCAGACTTGGCGAGTCTTACGCAGTGAAACCTTCGTGGAATGAGAGTATTCCAATTTTGGAAGCCAACAGAACAAACAAAGACAGCGAAGATAACTAACGCTGCAGTCAGTGTGATGATTATACAAAAAATGATTGCAAATTACGTAATTACCAATGGGAAGGAAATCCGCTCTATGAAATAGCCGGCCACAGCAAGCCAGCAAGCTCTACCTTTCAGTTAATTGATTTACAGTCACCATCACACAGGGCAACAATAACGATCACCATCAAGCATCATCATCATAAGCCTTGTCATAGTTACATTATTTCATTTATTTAACTTATAATCTATGATTAGATGTTATGGCTTCATGGATACATTAAATGCAAATCCTCTTGTCTTCAACTTCATATATCAGTTACTAGCATTTTCAAAATTTCTTACGAGAGAAGTAATAGGTCCTTTGTTTCTGCCAAGGGTATTTCTCCCATTTGAAGTTGTTATAATCATGCTTGCTCTTTATTTATATGTGGAGAAGCATTTCCCGAGTAGATTCGGTAGTAACCGAATCGTAGCTAGGAGGACAGTATGCAGCTTCGTCAGTCACACACAGTTGAATCACGGGACTACAGCAATACCTACCAATTCCATTTACATTTTAAGCCTTGAAATATGCTGCAGAGCGCAGTGGAAATACCTAGTCTTAAGCATTATAAATTTCTGAACCACCTTTGTTCTCGACAAATATAACGTTTAGATATTAGCAGGCTGACACATGCCATTCCATTAATACCGGAAAATTATACCAGTAGTTTTCTATTCACATATTGCAGATTTCTTGGGTTTGGCCAGTATACCGTAATTTTGATAATAGCGTTTTTATTACTATGGACCTTGAGATGTCGTTAAAACCTTGTAACGGAATATTTGTGAGAACAGTGAGAGTAAATAACTAAAATTTGACTGGACTCGACTCGCTCTAATGAATTTTGGGCCATATCAGTTTTTCTGTAAATCTCTGTCCACCACAAAAGTTTCGTCCTTATTTAGTCTTGCCTTAGTGGCTTTCTTAAAATTATTTCATTGTACCCTTCGATTATCGCATTTTCCAAAGAAACCTTTGACGTTGAGTTATCAGCACACCCTTGTACAAATCAAAATCATGACTTCATTTGGTAAATATTGCCCCAAAAAGGTTTTTCGTCGTTGACTCTCAAAAATAAAGGTTCCTGAAAAATTACACATAAAAGCATTGATAGCGGCTGCTCTTTATGGTTCTTTTGTAAATATTCCATTAATACGCTTTTTTTCTCTTACTGTTTGAATATGAGCTTTCAAGCCTCTTGATAAACTTCTCATGACACCTTACTTTATATATCAGTGTAAAGAACAATCAAAGGCTTGTGACCAAACAGAGTTTGTAATTCTTGCTTGTATCGCGTTATCATTAAGGCATTGGGTTACTGTACCGTAGGCTGTTATAGCTCTTAAGAACCTCGATGGCTCGGTCGGTAGAGCAGCAGCCTAGGACTTCATAGAGGTCTGTGGCGTGGGTTCAAATCCGCAGCCGACCGGTTAGAGAGGCGGACACTTTGCTATCCGTGTAGACACCCCGGGATTACCTATGTAATCAACGGATAGGTTTGCTGAAAGCAAATGGGTGTTACAGACTAATACACACATAAGCAAAGCCACTCCAACATCTTCTAAAAACAGACACCTCACACGTCTCGAACTGTCGACCTAACCGCCCAGTTCTCCTCGCTGCTGGGAGAAAAGGAGCTGGGGATTGGTACAATACATGTACACATTCGTTACCGGGGTCTAAGCGATGTCAGGCAGGGCAGCCGATCGAGGCTACGGCCTACCCCAACGCCAAATCAAAGTCCTTCAAAAAATGGGAAAAAGCACATTAAAACAAATAAGAAGGCTGTTATAGATCCTACCGAGATTTAGCAGGATGGTCTTCTTGGAATTGATTTTTACATTGTCCACCTCATTAATGGGATCATATTTTATTACCTGCATTTAACAGCAATACCGGACGCTTCTTCTCCCATGATTCCAGGCTCCCTAATTTATTAATGCCTTTATATTGGGTTTCAATCATTCTTCCTTCTGCAACGTAACACTCTTTCTGGACATTTTTTTTTATTATTATTTGCCATCTCTTTGGTTAAGCTTTGCACTTAACCCGTTAGTGTCTGTTGACTTCTAGGCATCGATAGCTTCATCACATCCCGAAGTACGTTTACTTTATTGAACTCCCTTGTTCATTTTTCCTTGTCATCCCCTGTCATCCCGTTCTCTCTCTCTCTCTCTCTCTCTCTCTCTCTCTCTCTCTCTCTCTCTCTCTCTCTCTATATATATATATATATATATATATATATATATATATATATATATATATATATATAACTGAATCACGAAAATATGGAACGTGATGAATATATAAATAAACACAAAACCCACGAAGGAAAGAAACAATGGAGTGCTGCAAGGCCTTACGACTTACAGTCCTTTACTTAGTCTGCTAAGTAAAGGACTAGTGTATATATATTTCTATACACACACACACACACACACACACACACACACACACACACACACATATATATATATATATATATATATATATATATTTATATATTATATCAGCATACTTTTTGAATTGTGTAGCGGCACCTTATACTCGTTTGTTTATTGTTTTTAATTTGTTATATCCATGATTCATTTTTTCCGTAACAAACGAGATTAATTTTTGTCACCTATGTGACACATTATTTTAGTTCTTAGTTTACTAAGCCTTCACAGAGCTGATATTGCACTTCATTATAAAATGTTTACGTTAACATACTGTAGTTTGGCTTCTAATTCCACTAGATTATTTTACAACGAACTAAGAAACCTATATTTCCCAAGGAACGATCCTTTTCGACAACAGACGAAAATATCTTTACTTTTTTCTCAGCCTGCTCCTCTCACCACTGGCGCATGCCACGGAACTACTTTTTCCTTTAACACCTGAAACTCTTCACAGCTTTTTGTCTTCAGTAAAGATGAGTTCAGTTGCAATAAGATTTTCCCAGTTTTATGCGGTCGTCAATGTTCGTTTATTTAACATTGTCATAATGGGATCTTAAAAGCTAGCAAACAGTTGCAAGTCTTATCTTCAAAAAGTCGTTAACGTCAATTATGCCTCAATGTGATGCCTATTCCTGTAAGTATATTCTGGGAATATAGAATTTCATCGATCTTATATACATCTTTCAGCTCTTGTTTCTTTTATTAATCTTTTGCAATATTTGAACAAGTATTTCCACTTGAGCTGCTGACTTCGCTCGTTTAGACCACCAAGTTAAATTTCGCATCAAAAGTAACGACAATAAAACATTATCTTATTGTTGAACAGTTCTTCCCTTGGTTTCTTTTACTACCAGAAGTTATACACACACACACACACACACACACACACACACACACATATATATATATATATATATATATATATATATATATATATATATATATATATATATATATATATATATATATATATATATATATATATATATATATATATATATGGTTGCGATTGATACAACTTTGTTATGAAACTGTTCTTGTCCCTTGTTACTTGTCGTCCTGTATTGGTTTACGTGAACTTAATTTGCTTCCTTTTTTTTTAAAATGAAGATTGCTGTGCCAACCTGTTGCGTGGATTCAAAGTGATTTCAAAATAATTTGGTAAGTGAATCAATATTCTTTAAACTGTGTACTATAACATGAATGTATCAATCTTGGTGATTAACCAACGACAAAAATTGAATACACTAACGTTGATCACACCTTTCATATTGAGGGTTGGAGTCGTTACGGTAGATTGCGTTTGTGAATGAGGTTGTATCTTGCCTCTTGTTTCGAACACTATTTCTGGATTTTCTTCATAATTGTTTTCCTTTAGCATGCCAAGCTTTCAGTTTGACAACACAGATTTGTTGCCTTTGTTCAATCGCCTTTGTATCTTCGTTTATTATCATTTCCTCTACGCTTCCCCCTCCTCCTTGTTAAACAAATATTAGATTAGGTTTTCTTATTGATATACAGCATTTCTGCTCTTTCTGTGTGTGAAACTTGTTTCTTTTTCCTGAATTGGCTTTGAAGTCATAGCTCCATTTTATGTTCAGAGCACACATTATACGATTTTGTGATGGCTGCATGCAATGTACACTCTTCCATTTCTTGGATTATGATCTTCATGTTAATTACTCCATGAGTTTCTTCATTCATGCTTCTCCAGTTTCTGATTCATATACGGTTATGGTATTTCCTGCCCTTTTCCTTGTTTTTTGTTTTCTCTCCATTTGAGTCTCGTAGCGTTAACATTTGTTTCAGAAAAAGTTAAGTGTATGGGTGCTGCAGCATTCTTCAGTGTCTGTTTTTCATTTTGGGTTCTTATTGTTGCTTCCTTTATCCCTGTCGCCTTTTGCTTCGTCGCGTTTTGGTATTTCAGGGAAGACTTTTTTCTCTTAACGAAGAGATCCAGTTGTCATTATTTTTCAGTGATGGCAAAGAGCACCTAGTGGAAATTCACTTATACACTTTAGAGACCCATTGCTTTTCCAAGACTAAAAAAATTAACCGTGTGGCCTTCAATGTCCAGCGTAGATGGGGTACTTACTCTTCTTAGTATCCGTTCTCATTACATTAAGTAAACCCTGTGAATGGCCGTGGCTAGGAAAATGTCCTCACACCCAGATAACTTTCCTGTAATGTTTAATTTTTCTATAATGTCAGCATTTTTCCTATCAGATGGGTCACGTGTTACATAAACAAACCGGTAGGTACTGCTTAAATGAACTGCTTTTACAGTACTTGTAACCCTTCCTTCATTTCTTGACATATCCGTGCTAACTGTTGTCTCGCACCTTTGTTCTTGTGTCACTGAACTTAATTATTACCGGTACTGTATTGTTTCTCATTAACTGAAAAAATTGTCTACAGTTATGAAATTATGTTACTTTTGTAATGTGTAATGAGGAGACAAGTCTGAGAATTGATTTGTCAGAGGACACTGATATTTTAGCATATCTTCAGGTGGAGCAGGTGTCTGCAGAAAGGATCTTGTATCGATGTCTCCTGCGTTAACTTGGGAGATACATATAAAACTAAAATCTAAAATGAAAAAGTTTAATTAGTTTCTATCTGGAATTGCGATTGAAATTATATAACTGGCGGTGTTTTCTGCATGCAGTTGGAAGTCTTATAATATTGGCTAAGATGCTTTGATATTCAAGAGATTTCTTTGACATTAAATAGAACACATGTGTACACATGTTTACCAAAAGGAAATGCACCACGAGTATTCACTCGGTAGAAATGCTGCATTGAACGTGTATTTGACTGGTAACGATTGTTGGAAGGGAAGGGCGGGTGACGCTCAATATGTAGATTTAGCCTGTATTGGGAACTATTTTTATAGGCACTATTTGGTTGGTATTAGTATAGCCTTTGTGTTTTTTCATTATTTGTGAGTGAACGCGGTTTTATTGTGCGTTTATCCTGTGGTTCAGCTGTCTCCTCTTTTTGACTTAGCTGTCCGTTTAATTTTTGTTCTCTTCGAATATTGTGTACAGTATTTTTATTGACTGTCTCCGGGTTTTACCGGCGAGGGCATTTTTTCCGGATTAGGCGAAAACTCACACATTATCACATACACTACGACATTGCCCAGTAGGGCAACGCCACATAAAGTTTGTAAATAACGAAGGATAGGTATTTCTGTTAGTTATCAATCTTTAGCAGCATCTTAAAACGGACGCTGTATATAGGATTTATTTTCCAGTTTGTGTATAATATGCTTTCAGTATCATTATTACTCAGAATGAACACGTGGAACAATACTTAAAGGGAAATAATTTGGTAAGTGATCAAACTTTGGATAGGACGCCTATACATCAAACAAGTAAAAAAAATCGGAAGAGAAGTAGAGTAACATGCAGATAGAAAATCGACGTCAGAAAATCAAGAAGAGAGGTGCATAAACAATAGGAGAGAGATGTCAGAAGAGTTCCCGTGATGCAGTGGTGCACGGTTTTTTAAAGTGACCTTTCAAACTCTGAACTAAGCGCCAGCACTCGTAATAGTGCCAGGAAAATTGTCCGACATATTGCGATCAGCATTCTGGCAGCATTAGAAAATGTGTTTCGTAAACATGGAAAGGAGAACTGAGTTCAAGATTAAACCAGAAATTTTCAGGTCTTTTAAACTTAAGATGCTCTGGTGTTCCCGTTGCATAGTGAATCATGAAATGGGAGTACTGCAGAAGATAATATAAGGCAGTGGCACACCAAAGCAACCAGTTGCATGAAACCGATCGCCCCGAGTGGCCGTATGCTAGCGGTCGAATTGGAGTCCTCACAAGAGCGATTTTTCTTTTTTTCATTTTCAACAATGTCGTCGGATTTAATTTGCCTATTCATGTCTAGGAAAAGACTCATGGCACATGTAGGCCTACTTAATTTTTATTGTAAATATTACAGTTTATGATAATAAAATGCTTGACCTCTATTTTCTATTTCATCTGCTACTTGTGTAGTAAATGCGTAGTAAATGCACGGATATTTTATATTTATTGTACAAATTTAATGTTCCTGGCATGCTTGTCACGCGCCATTGCAGCAACAGGCATGGCCCTTTAGAACCCCTCTCATCGAGGAGACTGAAACTCCAGTTGCGCGCAACTAATCTCTGCGCAACTAGCTAATGTGATCGTGCAGCAGTCAGTTACGCGAAACTGCAGTTTAAGTCGCCTCGATGTGAGGGATCCAAAGAAACCAATGCGTCAGTCGCAATGCAAGTGGTGCGGCGTCGTAAGCAAATGGTTTCATGCAGTTTGTTGCATCGTTGTGGAAGGTCCTAACATGCTCATCCCCTCCTCCCCCTCTCTTCCAATACACTGCTTACTGGCCTTTTCTAATTGTGTGTCAAGGCTATCGGCCACTACAGTTCACGTTGGTATAGAACATGCAACTGCTGTCAGAGATCAGAGATACATCATCTACATACTGGGTTATCTTATTTGTCAGAAAGAGCAGTTTCTAATGAAGTTTAAAAACTATGAATCCCCGAGTATAGTAAGTGTGGACAGTGTGAATAAGATCGAGCACAAATTAGGTGTAAAGTGGTGTGTTAAGCACATGTCAGTTTCCTATAAGCATAATGGCAGGCAGGAAATGTCTAGTTTCAAGGTATTTATATAAGGGCTGAAGGTTAAATTTTGTTATAAAAATAATCGCTCAGGAAAATGGAGATGGGTTTGTAACAGTTGCAGTGGTTAAAAGTTTAGGAAAAAATAACATAGACACCTTAACACTGAAAAATTCAAGTGGCCTTTCATTGCCCCTTGTTGTTGAGGTGTATCGGAACCTCCTATCTTTTCACCTCCGTAGGGGGAGTAGTGCCGCCAGTACACCTCTCGAGGTGCACTATAGGCATGATACGTGTATCTGAATACCATAGGAATACAATGGAGAAAAGCTTTCATCCTTTCTTCAGGCGACTTGTGATACCACTTATTACGTTTTGTCTATGTATATATAGCAATTTTGACATTAGTGACCCTTAATTTTTTCCCAGTTTGTAAACTTGATAATTCTCTCCCTGCTCTGCTTTTGTCTGATTCTTATAGTTTATATATCTTTTTCTAGTCTGGTTTATCAATTCCATCCTTTTGAATCTCTATCAGCGCGGGCTAAATACAGCCATCTTCTTACCGGTTCCATCTGACTCTAAATTACACGTGAAATCCAGCTTCTTCGTTCTGTGGAGAAAAGTTTCCAATAGCTGTGTCGATCAGAAGTCTGATGACAGATCAGAGAGTGAAATATCTTTACTGCTTTATATATTGACAAACACAGCATCTCACCTGTTGTAGATAACACGGCAAAATATTGTAATTGCAGATGAATTCAGATTCCTACAAAATATTAGAGAGAGAGAGAGAGAGAGAGAGAGAGAGAGAGAGAGAGAGAGAGAGAGAGAGAGAGAGAGAGAGAGAGAGAGAGAATCTTCCACCCTTCTTGCAGTTTCATTACGGGGGCAAAAGATTCAAATGATTTGATAATTTCAATTCTTACCTATCTTTCTGTTATTGGTACCGTCAGTGCCTTTTGTGTATTGTGTATTGGCACCTTTGATCATTGTGCCACAACGATGGAGATTCGGTATATCAGAACGACCGTTCAATAAAAGAACCAGGACTAAAGACTTATACCAGTTATGAATCATCAGATCATGATCATTCAGGTTACGGATGTTTCCAATTAATTGTAAATTTTATTACTTCAATTAATTAGATCTAAACTTATTTTAAATTATAGCTTGTTCTATTCAAATGAGAATTATTGGCTATATGCAAAAATTAGGGGCAACAATGAAGGCATAGAGGTTTTAATGAGCAAGAAACCCCTTGGAGAGATTTGAAACGAAATTTGGGTGAAATTTCTAAGATTTAGTGCTGCAGGTAATCCTGTAATTAGGGTTACTCTTTTCCATCACATTGGGCATTGTTTATAAACTTGGACATCTCCAGATGAAAGTCTTAGAACCCCAGGGGATCACAGCTATTAATAGAAGGTGAAAAAGAACACTGAGGAATGTTAGGAGCTGTAGGGGAGTAGCTGTCGGCAATGTATCTGATTTTACATTCGTTTTTCAGTTACTAGACGGTCTACACCCATTCGACAGGAAGATTGTATTGCATGTTCGTTTTCTATATTTGGATTTCGTTTCCGTTTACTTCTTATGGACAGTAAATACTAGAAGTATTCATTGCCATGGTTAGAAAAAGCTAATGAATTTTTTTTGTTACCTCATTACTGGCGATTATTACGTGGCTTTGATTTTGCGTGTTTTTTTTTTTCTCGGAAGAAAAGAGCATATTCGGATAGTATACAATATGTTCGTTTTCTACGTTTGAATTTCGTTTGCGTTTTCTTTCTTAGGGCTTCCGTTGCAGAAAAGGAATGGGTGACTAACACATTTTGATAGACCTTGTGATGAAGTCCATACGTAACCTCGTCCTTTTCCTCATAATTTTCTTTTTTACGCTCTCCATCTTGCTCTACTGAGGTTGGGATGATGAAATGAACTCAGCCATTCCATGAGCATAAACTGGCTCTTTCGTGTGTTGATATTAGTCATGGATAACGCGGGCATTTAACAGAACTTGTAGGAGACTTGTCTGTATCACTTGCTGATGTGTTTTTGGTATTTTTATTTATTCGTTAGTACCGCTATTAGTGTATTTACGACACTTGTAAGTATGCAGACGAACACTATTACACACACACACACACATATATATATATATATATATATATATATATATATATATATATATATATATATATATATATATATTATATATATGGAGATTTATCGTATACAGTAATTGTTACAATATAATGCAAGTATTGTATTTATAATATATTAATTAAGGTTAAAAAAATTCACCAGCATGTTTATTTCTAGTTGAAAGTCTTGGAAAATTGCAGTTAGTCACATCGCTCTAGTACTTCTGTCGTGTAGGTCATATACTGGTTGAGTGCAGCCTTGACCTTCAATTAAAAGGACATTTTGCTGGCTGCAAATACATGTCAAATATCAATGATCGGCTTACAGATTAAAGTTAGAACGGTCATCTTCTGTTGCTTCGATTACAAACTCGAGGGTCTGGTTACATGATAACGGAGCTGAGAATTGCGGATTGTCGTGGCGCTTCTCCCTTTCTGCGGTAGTAGCTGTAAATTGCTGTAAATTACATACGCTGTAGCTTTGGTCCTGGTCATCATCTGGATGGGGGCCATCGAGAAATGTGAGATTTCCGTCGGCACAGAAACTCCTTTGGTAGGCCACGAAGTTGGCAGCTTCGTGACAGCAACACTTGGTCTAAACCCAGACTATATCCAATATTGAACCCAGATGGACAGCGCCCCGTGGGTCTACCACCGCCGGGGGAAAAGGAGTGTTTATATTTTTCCACACTTTCAGCAGATCTAACGGACAATGATGATTATCCTGCAAGGGGGTATTGCTGTCAGTGCACCTCACGTGGTGCACAGTAGGCATTACTAAAGGGTGTATATAGCGCCCTTCGGCCCCTAGCTACACCCGCTTTTCATTCTCTTACTTTACGTGCATTCACGTTTACCTGTGAAACTATTACCCTTAGTGACATTGTGGGGGTTTTCTCCCAGTTTTACCCTTAGATCCTTGTACCTGATCTCCTTTATTTTCTAGGTCTCCTTATCTTGCTGTCCAGACACTCCAACTTTTTTTTTTTTTTCACCGTTTTAACCGCTGAATGGCCGGAAGTGTTGGCTTGCCAGCCATATCTGATAGATTTGATTTTATTACATAAAATCGAATCTATCAGTTCATTGTAAATATACACTAATTAGCTTTTGTGTTTTTTGTCTAAAAACTGAACAAGCATGAAATCTCCGCTGGTTTGCTTTAGAGGAATAAAATGAATAATATATATTTACCTCAATTATTTTAAATGTAAATGAAATAGAACGTTTCTGAAATGCAGTGAAACATACAGAATTAACTTTAGCATAACTTTCACTATCTTCAGTTAGCACAGTACCTCATGGAGAACCGAGTCGTCAAATTCCATGTTCTATGAATGAAGGCTGCTGTTATAAATTCAGTAATTTTCTTTGATAGCGCTCATGTTAGCAAACATCTCCGGTAAGTGGCAAGAGGAGTAGTTTCAGGACTTGCTTTACAGGGTATTAATTATGATGCAATTTGGATGAAATCTAGGCCATTTCGTCGTTTCGATTGTTAATTGAATTATTCAACACATTACATCGGTATCCCTTTATTATTGCCTGAGCAGTAGGTGTTATCTCTCTTCTATTCATTTTGATCGAAAATTAGTAGTCTGTCAGTTATTTAAGAGCTGATTTTGATCATGAAAGTTTATAATTTAGGTTCCTAATTCTGTAAGGGAGTAGTTAGGATGGTTGACAGGTGATAATAACCCTCTTAGGTTGAATCTAAAAGCAATAAGCTTTGCCTCTGTAAGCTCTCAAGTCAGCCTTGTTTGCTCTGTAGCACCCGTTTTCGTTGGCTTTGATTTGTCGCTTCCTTAGTTCCGTATATTCCTATATATATTCTTCGACTATAACGACTGAAGGATCTTTCCTAGAGAGTGACCCCCACGGGTTTTCGGGGTCGTTATCTAGGACTAATATTCCTTGGGGGTCATTATCTTTATGATATTGACAGTCTTTTGTTTATGTTTTTACGGTGATCCCCAACAGGCTTGATATTTACCGTCTTTTGTTTATGTTTTTACGGTAATCCCCAACAGGCTTGTACTAAACACGCCGCAAAGGTGGATACATGCCGGGCTAAAACCCTTGGGGGTCACTATCTAGGAAAAATCCTGGCTAAATAACAGTATGTAAGCTAATCTTCGTACAGTTTAGTTGATTAAGATAACTCCTACTATAATGGTAACAACGAAGGAATGCCTATGTAATGTGTTGAATAATGCATTTAACGATCGAAGCATGACAAAGTGGATGAGATTTAATCAATATTATTATATAAGGGAACCTTTATACAGTTGGCTGAGTTGATCATTAAGTTTTGGTGTATATTGTTGTCCATAGATCCATGATTCTCTCTCTCTCTCTCTCTCTCTCTCTCTCTCTCTCTCTCTCTCTCTCTCTCTATATATATATATATATATATATATATATATATATATACTGTATGTACATTATTACTAAAGTACATGCAATCATATTTACGATTACAAATGTGATTTAACGCGTCCACTAATTCATGACTTGCTAGTTTGCAGTAGCCAGTAATATAGCAAAATTTAGAATGAATGGGAGATGTAGGATCTGGTTGTACCTTTTGTAGCAAATTATTTTTCCTAATTATGACTGAGGTATGGCTGGAATTTTGTGTATATATAAATGTTTATATATATATGATTATATATATACATATATAAATATATACATATCTATATATGAATAAAGTTAGTGTAACTTTGTTCGTATAATCATCATTTTTATACATTTTTTAGTGTAACGTGATTTAAAATCGTATATATATATATATATATATATATATATATATATATATATATATAGTATATATGATGAAAGTGAAAAGAAAAGAAATGAAAATTAACAAGTTATTATTTCACTGTGATATTTAAAAGGGCTGCTTCCTTCATCGTGTAGTTACTGGATAACTGTTACAGTAACGTGTTTCCTATATATCTGAAACCATTCCATTCCTTTTGGGAGAAACGAAGTATGTTAATTCATTCTTTAAAGGGTTGATCTCATTCTTTTATTTTTACACAAAATGCTCATAAGAGAAATGTGGTTACTCTCATGTTTCAACGTATTATATTCATATATTTCTATTTTGATCGTAGTTGTTAACTTTTTTTTTTTTTTTTTAGTATTTAGCCGTTCCCCCAAAAAGTTTGTTGCTCCAGAGAGAGAGAGAGAGAGAGAGAGAGAGAGAGAGAGAGAGAGAGAGAGAGAGAGAGAGAGAGAGAATTATTGTCTATCGTTGTTTCTAAACTGGATCACGGTTTGAATCATGGTCGGCCCTAAAGCACTTAACAGTTATAATTCCCATTGTGTGTAACTTACTCCCAAGTTTTAACGAATTTAATATTAAAAGATATTTGTCTATATACTGTGTATATATATATATATATATATATATATATATATATATATATATATATATATATATATATATATATATACATACATCCATATATATACATACATATATATATATATATAATATATATATATATATATATATATATATATATATATATATATATATATATATACATACGTATACATACCTAGAATACACGTATTCTAGGTATGTGTGAATTTATATGGAATAATTATTATCGTATTATGTATTTTCAAATTTGCTCATGTCGCCGAGTAATTCCACTCGATGGTATCGCAAGCGTGGTGTGAAGATGTAATTACTGTAGATAGTTGACTGCTGCATGGAGTTTTAAATAGTAACAGTGGTACAGTTTTGGGGCCAGTCACGTGTACAGCGTCCAAAAACAGGTTTAGAAGATGCCGTTAAGTAGGTGCATGTGTCCTGCACAGTGGACGTTCACCCTGTTGCTGTGCGGCTCACATGCTGCCTCTGTACCCGAGGGATGGATTTGCAACTTGGGGGCTCCGTTTTCATTTATATTACCCTAGGCGTAGGTATCTCTCTCTCTCTCTCTCTCTCTCTCTCTCTCTCTTCACATCATATTTGTATGTGTATTCATCTCGCAGCAGCATGTAAACTAATGAATGTTGTTTGTGAAAAGAATATCTGTATATATTTCTTTTGCTCCAAGACGACGCGTAGATAAACGTGAAAGAGCTGAGCACTGAATTTCCGCCAGTTATTATCTTTTGGTATTCACTTATACTGAGAATCACGTGCGTCTTGTTTTTAGAGAATACATGTTCGCGCGCGAGCTCGCACACATCACGTGCATCTTGTTTTTTGAGAATACCTGCGGGCCGTGCCCGAACACACACATTATGTATTTGTATATGTGTGTGGTGTGTATATGTATATAATTGTGTGCTATCCGTGTATTTGTGCTCGCGCGTGCGTATTGAAGAACTGCTATCGTGCTTATAGCAAAAAATCACAGCCCATTCAAAGCCCTACCTGTTACACCGAAGTTTCATTTTATGGCCATTTCGTCAGAAGAGTGAGTGTATTTTTCATGCATCTGCTGGCGTTGTGCGGTGTAGTAAGCCTGCCGTAGAGACCGTGTGTGTTTATCCCCAACACTGGAAAAAGGGGGAAGTGTTTGGTATGCTCCTCTCGCGTTGGTGCAGTGGCGGAACGTATTTGGTCTCCTTTCATTAAGTAGGATATTTGGTGTTGTATTTCGGTTCTTTTTTAAGATTGTTGTAGCCCTGATGCAACATCGGCCTTTGAAGAGTTTGCTCATTTAGTTATGTGCTGGTGCTTCTTTTAGCTAATAAGTTCTGTTTTTCGATTATGTAATATGTGGCTCGGCATGCTTTTATTGGAGTTGGCTGCTTCGAGTGGTGTTTAAGACCCCCTCTCTCCCCCCCTCTCTCTCTCTCTCTCTCTCTCTCTCTGTCCACAGGGGGATGGTGCCATCAGTGCATCTCATGCGGTGCACTGTAGACGTCACTTGAGGTTCTTTGAAACGTCCCTTCGGCCCCTAGCTGCAATGCCTTTCATCCCGTATACTGTACTTACGTTCATATTCTCTTTCACCCATCTTCGTTTCCACCAACTCCTAGCAGTTGATTCATACTGCAACTGCGAGGCTTTCCTCCTGTTACACCTTTCAGACCTTTTTACTGTCAATTTCCATTTCAGCGCTGAATGACATCTTGGTTCCCAGCGCTTGGCCTTTGGCTTAAAATCTATAATCTATTTTATTCTATTCTCTCTCTCTCTCTCTCTCTCTCTCTCTCTCTCTCTCTCTCTCTCTCTCTCTTTTCACATTTAGTATTCGGCGTTAGTGACCCTGGTAGTTGAGACGCCAGATAACCCACAATTAATCCATCAATCTCTCTCTCTCTCTCTCTCTCTCTCTCTCTCTCTCTCTCTCTCTCTCTCGTGGAAGGGAATATTTGTTCAGTTCTTTTCTTGTCATTTATGTCTTTCGATAATTTATACAAATCTATGATAACAGTCAAACAAATATGTTTTCACGCGTTTTCGTACGTCAAAAAGGGCATTTACATGAATAAATAGTGTAGGCTATATGTGCACCAGTTTTTTCTCAATGTAAATATTGGCCTCTGTTGGATGGAAAGGGTCCAGAGGTACACATAGGGCCTCACACTCCCTTTCATATGTTTGTAGTATTTGTGTTGCGGTTGGCTTTTGTTTATATATCCATGGTAATATGATACGACGAATACTGAGAGAGAGAGAGAGAGAGAGAGAGAGAGAGAGAGAGAGAGAGAGAGAGAGAGAAATGGTCATAAATTATCACGATGCATTCTCTCTCTCTCTCTCTCTCTCTCTCTCTCTCTCGTCTTGAGGTCTTCCTTTTTGCACATGTTTAATGAATGACTTTCTCTGTCTGTCTGCAAGGTCATTTTGGGCGGACAACTTCCTGACGTGTTTATATTTGTTGTTTGGACAATATTCGTGGGATTTATTTTTTGGGTCCTTCGCTATTGACGGCATATTCCAAGGATGGGTGGGTATTACGGGGAGGTTTGGGGGGGGGGCGGTTAATGGCAATATTATAGTCATGATATATTTTTCTTGTCTGGCAAAGTTGAAGATATTCCCACAGACATACTACATGATTTTCTTTTCACTTGTAACCTGTTTGGAAGACTAATGTTATCGTAGACGTGATTGCTGATATATTTCTGATATATTTCTTTTTAACCTGTTTGTAATGTTGAGTTTATGTTTAGACGCTGAAACAGATTTTGAATTAACATGTTTACTCGTGTATGTTGATTAAAGTTGTAAGTGTCTGTGCTCATGTCCATGCTATGGTATTTCAAGATTTATATCATGAAAACGCGGCAGGCTTGTTTAATTACCTTTCAAGACGATGTTGAACCCCTTTTTAAGATAATCTTCACGCATACGAAGTACTGTTTGTAATTATGAGCAGTTCATGTTTAAACAAGTTATATAGCTGTTTCTCTTCTGTTAAAATGGAGTTCTTTTCCGCCTCTCATTCTTAGTTACCTGTTGTTACACTCGTTTGGCGAGTGGAAACTATTTTCTTTATCAAAGGGATTGAATTTAATATACCCCGAACATTAAACCACAGAAGCCCTTGCTGAAAATGATGTTTTTATTTTTTTCTCAGATTGTAAGGACTGTCATTCATGTGTCTTTTCCGGGGCAAGTTTTACTTATTCATCTGTCATACAGTTATTTAATTGGAAGTAGTTAAAGAGTGAGTATCTATAAATGCAGGATGCTAGATATTGTCAGATTAACTTGCTTATTTGGTTTATTTTCATAATTATATTGTATTACAAATTATCTATATTTATTGATCTGCATATTTTTTATTAATTTCATTTGCTGCCTTGTTTAACTTCATTTAATGATATATAAGAATCTCAAGTTACTTTTAGTCTTGTAGAATGGTTTCGTTTCCGTTTATTTACTGAACTGTAGCGTACCTCGCCATCCTTTTTTATTTATATTGTTTATTGTTGTTACTGACACATCCTTTGCAATGCCCTGGGTGAATTATTTCCTGCTTCCTCATTGCCACGTTACGCCTTGGGCGTAACCTTGACACGATGCGGCGACTCTTTCGGCGTCTCCTCTCTATTGACACAGCGTATACCGAGTCAGCTTATCCACTCTCTCTCTCTCTCTCTCTCTCTCTCTCTCTCTCTCTCTCTCTCTCTCTCTCTCATATGTGTGTTTTTGTGAACTTGGCATTGCTAAATCAGGTGTAGGGGTTTAGTTTGATATTTTGCCTCCTCCTGGTCAAGTTGACGTCCAGTACTGAGAGTTGTATGGCCCCAGGTTTTTTTCCGTTGTGACGAGAAGAATATTATTCTTATGTTGACCAAGACTATCGCTCGGGATATGGGGTAATTTTAAATTCCTTCCGTAAGTTGGAGGACACGGGACACGTAATTGTATTGAGAAAATGGACCGCATAAATGGGATTCTGATCTTATCATAGGGAAGAGTAATACTGCCCGCTATCTCGACATTATGTGCACAGAATATTAATCAGTACTAGGTAAACAGTTGTTTGTTTGCTAAGTCGACTAATCTTTCTTATCAGACATGTAATCGTCTGTGAGAGGTAATGAGAAGCTTGAAACTGTTCTGTGCTTGCCTTTCCTCGAGTGCAGGTTTTTTGTTCTTTTATGATATATATCCTTGAAACTAAAACGGCAGAGACATGTACCCCACCAAATACTGATAATAATATAGGTCACACTTAGAATAATTATCTTATGTGCCCTGATTATTTATGGTTTGTAAAAAAAAAAAGTGCTGTATTCTTTTAGCAGATTGTCAAATCACAGTCACGAATTTGATTGCACAAATGCAGTGTACTGTATAATAATCTGGTTTTACCAGAGAGAAGTTGCTGCCTCCGAAAATTTCGCCAAAACGCAACCTGCTTTATTTTTGTCACAAAACAGACCCTCTTATATACAGTAGTATAATAACAAAACTATAAGTAATGAAAATTATCTGTACTTCTAAAACCGTGGGGAAAAGTCAAAATTACGTCTCCAATACTTTTTAAGTCTGAACTTCTGCTGTTTAAATCAATGCCTTGAACTTTAAGTTGTTGTAGCAAGATGCTGCCTATTTAATGTGTTTCACGCATTGACTGTGATCAGGTATTTACGGTAATATACCAAATGATCTTAGTTATTCGATAACGCAATTAAATCCCCATTTTGATTTATATATATATATATATATTATACAGTATATATATATTTGTATGTAAGTTGTAGTAACCTCCGTTAATGAGGTCATATTTATTTGTTCGTTCCGTTTGTTTGTCTGTTTGCCTAGCGGTCCGTTAAATTGTCTGTCTGTCAGTAGAAGTAGTTGAAAACAAGCGGATGGCTTTGGGCGGAACTTGGTGAAAAAATAAGTTATGATCTATTAGAGATGGTTAACGTTAAGGAGAAACAAGTTAAAAGTCGTAGCAATTAGGCAAATTTTTAGAGATGATAACTTTCGGAGAAATTGGTTAAAGTTCACCACTTAGTTGTGGCATCCGCTTCATATTGGAATGGAATGGAAAGACCAAATGCTGGGACTTAGGAGGCCATTCATCGCTGGCAGGGAAAGAGTGAAAATGCATCAAAGGTGTAATAGGAAAAAACCTCTCAGTTGCACTGTGAAACAATTGTTGGGAGAAGGTTGAAAGTCAGATGGTAGAAAGAAATTATGAACAGATATACAGTAAAAGGAATGAAATGGGTTGCAGCTAGGGCCAACGGAACGCTGCAAAGAATTTTCAGTAATACCCACAGTGCGCCGCGTGAGGTGCAGAGATCAATTATTTGAATTATATTTGTTATATCGTGCTACATAAATGTAGCAATTATTTCACCTTGATTTTCTAATTAGTTATGTTTACCAGCTTTGATTTTTACAGTTCACAGGTCAAGGTCAAGGTCATAGTTTTTTATCACTGGAGACATCGTGGATGACTGTGTATTTTTGATGTTCTGTTCGTAAAGATAAATTATAATGAAAAACCCCATATGACTTTGCTTATTAATTATAATCCTGGAACGTCAAAGGTAATGATCACATTTTTAACAACACATTTTGTTGTTAAATAATAATTGCTATACTTGAATAATTAAGAGAAAAAGTTTTATCCTTGGCGAATAGAGGTCAAGGTCAAGTGCAAGTTAAAATTTTCATGCAATATTTGCTTATGTTAGTTAGAAAATGATAACAGGGTCTTTTGTTCGTTGTTGCCAACTGTTGTTGGTTTTATTCCCCCTGCTGAGGGTTCCCTTATATTTTCAGTAACAGTTTTAAAGAAAAATTGAGATGTTGACCTAGACCTTTGATTTTCTATCAAGCGTATGTACACATATATATCTGTACAGTATATACACACAAATGTGCTCACACACAACCACATTCACATACACGCATACACACACATATATAATATAATATATATATATATATATATATATATATATATATATATATATATATATAAATATATATATTATATAAGTATATAAATGAACAAATGCTACATACATGTAAAAACAAAAGTAACATTTGCACACACACACACACACACACACACACATATATATATATATATATATATATATATATATATATATATATATATATACATATATATATATATATATATATATATAATATATATACATATTATATATAAATATATATATATATATACATATATATATATATATATATATATATATATATATATATATATATTCCCTTTTGAGGTATAGATCCGTAGTTGTAGCTATTGGAATTAGGAAATACGTTGCTAACCCCCTGTGTTTTCTCTACCCTGGTTCAACCCATCACAGTCTGGTGAACTGCCAGGTGCACAATTCAATATTTGAGATCAACCTATGCATTGAGGGTTTTAATGAACGTGCCTAAATTATTCCACCTTGTTTGGAATCTAGCTAATTTTGTGTATGCATATATATATATATATATATATATATATATATATATATATATATATATATATATATACATACATATACACAGTATATATACATATACTTACATCTCTATTCAAAGGCCAAATCACTTACGTGGTTGTTTACTGAGTTAAAGGAACCTTCATGTACTCCCTTAGGGGCAGTTTAAGCACCCTGTTGTTTTATAAATTCATAAAACAACACTCGTGTATTTAGCAGTGCCAGGTTTTTGTTACCCGCGAATAATTTCCAGTTTTAAAGTGAAACTCTTTTAACAGTCACACTGAAATAGTAAATATTTTGGTTCTCCATTTCTTGTTGTCAATATAAAACGTGATGTTGGTGACTTTCATCTGCGTGGCAGTTTTAAGTGCAAGATGTGACTTCTGTAAGAGAGAGAGAGAGAGAGAGAGAGAGAGAGAGAGAGAGAGTTTGTTAATGTCTTTGTCCTTTTTATTATCTCTTCGAGTAGGAATGTCATTCTCGCTTTTTTTTATGTATTTTTAACCTCGTGATTTTCTACTTGCGCCATCCTTGACCGAAGACAAAATGACGCACAGTGTTCAGAGGATGTTACCGATCGTGTTTACATAAGATGTGCTCGTTTGGGATGGCGACACGTGTACTCTTGCCCTAAGGTACAGAAAAGAAGTCGTAAGTTTACTTTTATTTTGGAATTTTTCTCCGATGTTAAATTCACATTAAAGTTTTCAGATATTTAATAATGTTTTTTTTTTTTTACATTTCAAGAAATTTTTGTTTCTTTCAACAGGACGTCTGTTTTCCTCAAGTAATTAGTTTTCCTCAAGTAATTAGCTCCTTGCTATTAAATTCATGTAAATAACACTTGAAAACGGAAGGAAGGTTGTCTTTTCCATTACAAGGATTTCTTTCTGAGTTGTTGAAATCCTCAAGAACACTGCCACCACATTAGCTTCATCCGAGTTCTTAATGGCCCGTAAACAGTGATTATGAAAGAACGTATTCAGTGTAACTGATATCAGTGATTAGACTTGCAATTGCCGAAGAGGGAGACTACTCACTTCTCTTTGGTGTATGGCTGTGTATGGTACTCAGAATATGTCGACAAATATTCAGCTGAAAATTTAAGCACCCATGAATTGAAATTTAATGTATGAGAATATAAAGTAATTGCCTTGGATGGGTCTTTGTTTCGTAAGTTTTGTTACTTTATTTTTTTTTACAGTGACGAGATGCCTTACACTAAGACAAATCTGAAATCTGTGTGAAAATTGGAAAAACAACAGTTATTACCAGAGAGGTAAGCATATGAACCAACACTGTGCTGACCCAACGATTTGTTACTTTTATAAATTACTCAAAGCGTTGATAGGAATGTAAAAATAAATATTTTCATTCTTTATTTATTTTAATTATTCATTAATTATCTAATCTATGTCATGATTATTATGGGTCTTTGATGTCTGTGAAAGACTAAAACATTTAAAAATACAAAAAAGTTTTCTTTTAACTGTGTTATTTTAAAAATGTGCATGTACTGTATTATGTTAACGTTTGTATTCATATGATGTGGATTTTTAGTGACAACCACTGCACAATGCCAGATATTGATCCGCAATCCATTATGTAGAGAATATGGAGCTTACTTTGGGAAGGAATTCCTAGCTTTGTAGCGTCGGTAATGAAAATGTCTGTATACGGCCGTAGACTTCTCGAACGTATTCCCATGGCAACATGAAACCAAAGAACTCTTTATACAGTTTTAAGTGGTCCTTACATAAGGCAAATTAATGGAACATGTTTTCAAATGGATGTGATTAGAATGTGTCCGCATATTATTCGTTGCGTCTTCGCTTATGAGTTCATAAAGTACAATGTCCGTATATGGGAAAACAGAAGAAACCCACAAATAAAGTCAGGTAAATTGACAAGCAGACATATTTACATTCAAAAGTAGTAACGCAAATCAGAAAAAACTGAGGCAGATGAGTTTGAAAGTAGTATTGCAGCCTCTCTTTCAAGACTGTGTTAAGACTGCCTGGAAGTAATTTTTTGATTTTTTTTAAATGGCATTACAGATACTTCTTGTGTTAATAGAACTAATTTCTTTTTATTCATTTTATAAAGAATAGTAATAATATTCAACTATTTGAAAAAATTTTTAGTCAAATGTATTGTCTAGAGAAGGTTATTGTCTCAGTTGCAATGGCTTTCATGAAAACTTGAAAGTTAATGAAGGGACGAAATAATAACAATAATAATAACGACTGGACTACTCAGTACAGAACATACCTCCGTCATGACCGTTCTAATATGTAGTCGGTTATAAAGCAAATTTCCTCAAGAATGGTTGTGCCGAAATTGGTTAGATTTAGCACATGCGTTAACTGACATTCTTATGTTATTAACTCTTGACAGATATTGAACTGGAGCTCGGATGATTTCAAAGATTTCAAAGGCGACATATCGTCGACTCTGAGTCGATTTCTTACTTAATAATCTTGACGTTACTTTCACTAAATTCTTTTTTGCTGGTTTCACGATATCCTGCTAATACACTCATCTGTACAAACGGACAGGTGTAAACATAAAATTCCAGCTTTATTGGCTGATGTCAGAATCATCGCATTGATAAAAAGAAGAGGTATTGTGGTGTAAATGCTGAAGTAATTATTTTTAAATGTTGTAAGGAAAGACGAGAAAGGAAAATTAAAAAAGAGCGGAAAATCATCTCGGAGCTACTGGATTTCATCAATTAGCTCCTCGTGGTGCTGCATTTCAGCGACGTTTGGAACGTCAGAAATATCATTGATTAAGTGTTATGTCATAAGTCACGGTTCTATCAATAGCAGTGTCACGTACGAAGGTACTTTTGTCAAACATATTTTTATATCTATTAGAATAATTAAACCTTCTGATTGGAATATACAGCTCTAAAATTTACCTCTAGGCTGTATTCTGAAATTATGGAGACTAAGAGAGAGAGAGAGAGAGAGAGAGAGAGAGAGAGAGAGAGAGAGAGAGAGAGAGAGAGAGAAAAACTAATACTGATACCCATCCCCTGTAGTATAATTAACACATTATCTGTTGTTCGTATCAGGTTCAGGAGAGATGCATTTGCTTTATCAGACCAATGTTTGAATGTCACGTACTCAAAGTACTGAATAACTGTAAGAATATGTTTACTTTTTTTTTTTAGTGAATATTGTGTATTGTATATTGTGTAAGGTAGAAACATAAGTTACTAAAAACGGTTTCAATGAGCGTCCCGTGATGAGGTTGACCATTGACATATTTAAGTTACCAATTATTATTATTATTATTATTATTATTATTATTATTATTATTATTATTAGTAGTAGTAGTAGTAGTAGTAGAAATCTTATGTCTCTTTAATGTTCTTTGCCACTTTTATTCAAAATGGCAAATGTTCGTATAGAAAACAAATTTCCACTAACAAGAGAATATTGAGAAAAGAAAGATCTGAAGATAAACAAACCAAACATAAATATTTACACACATATATACACATAAACACATACACACATATATATATATATATACTGTATATACATATATACATAACTGTTAAGGTAGAAATATTAAAACTATGATACATGGTGTTTTAAAGCATTTAAAGTCATGAGAATTGTTCCCACAGTTCTACCGTAGATTGACTGAGACAGTTCAGGTGCTGGACAGTATGCTAACATGGCACCTCAACTGTGTAGATAATGTTGCTCTTGGGGTACGACAGTAAATTTGGTAGTGCCTGATAAAATATAATTTAAAGGCGGTGGCCAGTTGTGCTTGCTGTTATTAGCCATCCCTATGTGTGCAAACCTATATGTAGTATTACACACACACACACACACACACACACACACACATATATATATATATATATATATATATATATATATATATATATATATATATATATATATATGTATATATATATATTATATATTATATTATATATATATATATATATATATATATATATATATATATATATATATATATATATATATATATATATATACATTATATATTTTTACAAATATTCTGCTGTTCGCCCTCTTCATTATTAAATAAGAATATTATTCTAACAAAGACAGGAAGGCATCTCTGGCGATGCTACGAATGTGGTAGGCTGTCGAATTTCAAAAAAGTAACATTTTTAGTAGCTGACAATGTAGCATTAGGGGCCTAACCCATAGGGAGGGTTTCACCAAGTAACCTCTAGTGAAGGTGGTCCTAAGCTTTCTTTTGCTCTGTCCTATGCATTCGGTGATGTTTTGTCAAATTTTCAGACTGCTGGGGGCATATAGGCATACTGACGCGAACAAACAACCCAATGCTAGAGCTGCCCTGTTTTGACCCCCGAAAGAAGTCAGAGAGAAACTTGCTATCGCGGGAGTCACACGCGTTGTGTGTAACTAATTCTCTGTGCTTGCCCTCTTACTGTTTCATTGGTACTAGTGAGGCGAAAACGGGTATTTTCAAGATTTCTGATTGTCAGTTGCATGCGCAAGCGACCCACGTCAACGGTAAGTTTGAAATTTGCCAAATTTTCGTCGACTTGCTGGTATCTCTTCCCTGTATTTCCATTTTCCTTTGTTTTCCACCACTTCGCCACCGTCTACGAGAACCTGGTATAATCAGTTTACTTTATGAAGTCTAGTGTAAGAATAATTAATATTGCTTAGTGACAATGTATAAACTATTCCCGTGCAGTAAGTAGGAATTAGGGAAAGTTAAGTAAGGAAATTTCAGGCAGCCTTGTGTCTTGATCCCATTGTTCGGAAGAGAATTAGCCTTCACTCATACGAAACTGCGTGCTATATCTACCAGTATAGACCTCCGTTGTGTTATAACTTTACTTGAAGCAAGGGAAAATTGACTGTGTCCGACATGGGTGAAAGTTCATGTAATTTCCTCACTATCACCGCACATTCTTTCTTTGTCGGGACTAATTAGGAAGTAAGGGGTTTGATGTAATCCATTTGTTGCAGAATAATCCATTATCTCATATATTGTTTTCCCCAACTGGTGACCTTATTCAATTGAGTAATTGTCTGTCTTTGAGGTTAACTTTAGCTTTAATTGACAGGATACATGTGCCATTGGCGACGTAGGGCCCCATAAATTACGTTAATTAATTAATAAACTCATCAGCCAAGCCCCACACATAACAATATATACAGTATATATAAAGGACGTCAACCTTTCCCTGCAGAGGACGTTTATTTACTAATTAGCTGCCCTTTTTCTTTCAACCGGCTAACATTGCCATCCATTATGGTGTATCAACACACTCGAGCCTCCACACATCTCCTTGGACGAAGTGGATGTCTGGGTAAAATGCCCCATTCACCCCTTTTCCAGTGCCCTGACCTTCAGACTCTCCGAGCTCCCACACCTCCCTTGGCACTCCCCTTTTTCGTTTTCTCTCACACTCTCTCTCTCTCTCTCTCTCTGGTAGAATAGTTTTGTGTGGAACTTATTTTTTTAAGTTATAGATTGTAACTGGAGAGAGAGAGAGAGAGAGAGAGAGAGAGAGAGAGAGAGAGAGAGAGAGAGAGAGAGAAAATACAGTACACTCCGGAGTGGCTGGTTGCTAATAAAATGAGATATATTCTATTTATAGGGAATTTTTTTTATGTACTAATGGATTTTTTTTAACATGTACTTGAAAGAGTCCACTACTGCTGACTGATGAATATCTGTTTTGTTAGTGTTGGAACATCCCATCTGCTGTTGATGGGTGCCCTACTGTATAATTAATTTGAATATTTTTTATCACTAACGTTTCTCGGCTTAAATAATCAGCAAGAAATGGTTACAGATGTTTTTCAATATGTGATAGCAGTTCTGTAGCAGGAGCATACACCAGTAATAACAATAGATCGGCTGTTTTGACAATTATGATGATGGTGGTGACGATGAAATATAAACAGTAGTCTATAACAAAAGATTTTTAGCAACTACAACAAGACCATTAACAGCAGCAGCAACAGCGAGAACAATTATATAATAATAATAATAGTGATGACAGACGCCCCAAGTGGTTTTCAGTTATACAGTATATGTTTAAAATGTTCACGTTAGGTTTCTAGAATAATTTCCGTTATCAGTGCGAAGTTCACATTGATAATGGGATCTGGACCGGCTTGCGAAAGTTCTCTCTGAATATTTGTTTGTGCATTCGGGAATGATCATTGGATTTAGTTCATTCGTGCTTTTCATGGTTGCTGCTATCATTATCATTGTTTGTTATTATTGTTATATGTCGTAGAGACCCGGAAGTCATGTCTGTCTAAAAGAAATCAGCTCCTTGTAGAAAAGTGCTTGGTAATGGACTTAGCTTTATATAGTGACGCATCCTTCTTGAAAAAATCTGGCGTATGTGATTGAGGAATGCTGAAGAAAAAGAGAATTCTGCGTCCCACAAGGGATGATAGATTAAATTATTTAACTTTGGAGTTTGCCACTTCTGTACGGTATTCTTTGTTGTAATTATTGTTATTGTTGATGCCATTGCTATCAGTTACCTACATTTCATAGTTTTGTTTTAAGTAAACCATGTTATCTTCCAAAGGTATATTTTCAAATAATTCCTTGAAGTACATTTGCCAACAGCCAGAATGCACGTTATTTACATTAATTTAGCCGGGACAGTGAAATGAGCAGAAGGTCAACAGTGAACCGTTTTAAAGATTAATTCCGTAACCTTGGCCAAGGCAAAGTGACTGTTCATTCCGCAGCCTTTCAACCTGATTGATTATCTGGAAACAGAGGACATTTTGGAAATGGACCTTCGATCAGTTTTCGCATTTTGTTGAAGGAAAGAGAAAGGGGTCTCTCTAGAGGATGAAAATTCCTCGCAATGCTTTTATAAGCTGCCTGTTTATGAGGGTTCGTAGACTAAAATGGAATTTCCGCTCTCGTCCTTTTGCCATTGGCTGGTGGATTAATTACGTGTTTGGTATTCTTTTATTTCTTACCCCCCCTTTTTTTTTTGCCGAGTCCGGAAAGTTCCGTTAGGAAAAAACCTACTTTTCTACCGATTCGGTAAGACCTACTTTCCCATTATTTTTTTTTTTTTTTAACTTGGATCAGTTTTTTGTCTTCAGTTTTGATGTCTCCAAGGCAATTGACAGTCTGGCATAAGGTTGGTTATTGTTATGTTTCTCTTTATAAACTGATCTTTAATTATATTTACTTCCTTTTTATCTGCTCTTTTTGACAGTGCACCGTCCACGCCCTTCCCTATTTCTTGTGGTATTCCGAAGGCTTCTTTTTCTTGGCTAGTATTGTCTGCTAGGTTTGTGAACTCTAGCCGTTCTCATATTCATGCTTTAACAGATAATTTCCCCTTCCATGTTTCTCCTTATTTTTCCTTTCCCAGCTCTTCTTTCATGGTCACAATCTCAAATTGACCTTTCAGTATCTGTTACTTCTGATGTGGTGAGTATATATCTGAATGGCGATCCATTCAGGTATACTTCTGCCCGTCATCATCTACCTTCCAGTTCTTAGATTTTGGTTGGTTATTGTGTAGTGAACCTTTCCTTTATATCGGTATTTTTTGTGTTCACGTTACTTCAGACTTAATTCAGAAGAAATCTCGCAAAAAAAAATTAGGGGTTTTGTTTAGGCGTCTTAATCAGTTTTCTTCATTCCAGTTATTAAACCACCAAGGTTTAAAAAGCATTTTCCTGATCTGTTTGAAACTCCCTTTCATATTGAGGTGCTTCATGATAGAACCGAATCTAACTTGTTACTTGGTCAGACACTACCGTACTTTCTGCCCCAAGGTGGCCGTTCTGTCGCTACTCTGTAAGTACTATTTTATACGGTGTTCCCTTGAGTTTAAAGAGGGAGCCCTTAGTTTTCCCATGCTGCCTTGTAAGACCCGTCAGATCACTTCTTCTCTCTGCATTCACTTTGTGGTAATCAGTTTTACTCTGGTTTTTCATTGTTTTCCTGATTCGGTTTTCCCTGAACCTCGCAGTGTTCTGTTTTTCAAGAGTTGAGTTGATTGATTCTTTCTATGTTAAAGCCCCCTATTGACTCGTCCCCTTTTTTCTTTTTTTCTAATTTGTCTTAAGTAATGTCATTAGGGATCCCCTTCCGGAAGTTAATATTCCCACAGACACACATACGTACGTATTCACGCATGTATGTATGGATGTATGTTACATCGGATATTACAAAATGGAGAGAAGACACGTCTAACTGGGCATGATCTTTGTTAAAGAATAGAAACAAGAAATAACGTAAATATAACATAATTCTTGTGTATGTACATTAATTGCATAATTATATAAAGAGGCTGTTAAAGCAAAGTAATAGCAAATGTTGCTCTTTAACATCGCTAACAACAACAACAACAAGAGCAATGAAGAGACAGCCACCGTTGTGAACATGCACACCGTCTCAAATGACACTTTGTTACCATGCTTTCATTTCATTGCTTTGCTAGGTAGCTGTTGTGATGTAATATGATTGTTTAAATAACTGGACATTTGTTTTTATACATTCTCTCTCTCTCTCTCTCTCTCTCTCTCTCTCTCTCTCTCTCTCTCTCTCTCTCTCTCAAACTATATTGTTATATTGTTTTAGGTGAAATATATATGTGTATATATACGTATGTACGTATATATATGTATGTATGCATGTATGTAAGTGTACTGTACACATGGTGAAAACAGCCATGCCTTGGGCATGCTTAGCGAACATTTGAAAGTCTTTTTTGATAACTGTTAACTGCCAAAAAGTGATGTATGTATGTATGTATGTATGTATGTATGTATGTATGTATGTATGTATGTATGTATGTATGTATGTGGGTGTGTGTAATACAATATAATATATGTATATATAAATATATGTGTAGATTTTGTATTGATTTTTATTCATTCTTTCACTGACATAATTTTTATCATAATTGTTTAATAAAACTCCCACCACCCATACTCTGTAAGGTTGTTTAGTTGTGCGTTGCAGTATTATTATTAATATTAATTCACCCTTTCTGCGCCGACATATTTACTACTGGGTCTTGAACGTTTGTATGGCTGTAACTAGAAAAATCTGGTATGAATTGCTTCGGGAGATTATTTGATAAAGTAGGTGAGGGTTGACAGAAAATCGAAGCAGACAGATACAGAGTGGGCGTGTATCGCTGGCGCCGTCTGTCGGTGACCCTCCTGCAAGGTGTTTCCATATAACAGAATGACGGTGATCATTTGCCCCTCTTGGTTCTGATATTCTATCGCCTTTTTTGCAATATGGTGAAGTAAAGTCATTCAGTTTCATTCTCCTTTCGACCTTAAGGAAGCGTGTCGTGGTGGGATTTTTGCAGGACGTCAGTTTGTGTTATTTGAATAGCACGTGAAACAGGGCTCGTCTCTCTCTCTCTTTCTCTCTCTCTCTCTCTCTCTCTGGATTTGGGGTATGAGTATAAAAGGTCACGCGTCCTGTTCAGTAAGCGCAGTTCTAATCAACTCGCCCGGGAGCCCGAAGGCCCGTCTCGCAGAGCAGCTCAGCGGTTGAGATTGAAGGCTACGCAACCTTCCCTCTCCATCACTCAATCTCAGTGCCTCTTGATCCATCCGCTCTGTCCCGAACGTGAAAATTGATCCATCCGCTCGCCCGAAAGGCTCCTGATTTTGTGTCGTCAAAGGAAACTTCAAAATGCCCAGCTACACTCGTCAACAGTATCTCACACTTATTGTGTTCGCCATCGCCGACTTCTGCAACGCCGTCTGCGTTTCTCTACAGGCGCCATTTTACCCCATGATGGCCGAGTCTAAGGGCGCCTCAGCTACTCAATATGGCTTTGTGTTTGGGGTGTTCGAACTAGTTGTGTTCATCGTCAGCCCCATCTACGGTAATTACATCAACCAAATCGGTCCCAAGTTCATGTTCAATGCCGGCATCTTCACCACGGCCACTACTTGCATTCTGTTTGGTTTTCTCGACCGCATCAGCGACACCGATATTTTCATTGGCCTCTCCTTCGCTATTAGGATAATCGAGGCCATGGGAAACGCGGGATTTCTAACGGCATCCTTCAGTATCATTGCGAAAGAATTCCCCGAAAACGTCGGAGCAACTTTCGCCTCGCTGGAAACTTGCTACGGTTTGGGGATGATCGCGGGTCCCACCGTCGGAGGTGCCCTCTTTGAAGTTGGCGGATACACCCTGCCCTTTGTCTGCCTGGGAGGAACTCTGATCGCCGCTGCGACCCTGACATACTGTATCCTGCCCAGCCACAGCGACTTCGGTGGAGAGAAGGAATCCTCTGGGAACATCCTCCAGTTGGTCAAAGTGCCCTCCATCGCTCTTGCTGCTTACGCCATCATAGCATCCTCCATCAGCATCGGCTTCCTTCAGGCAACTCTCGAACCCCACCTGAGGTCCTTCGAACTGTCGCCCCTGCAGCTGGGGTTCATGTTCATCTTGAATGGTGCAACTTACGGGATCTTCGCACCGCTTTGGGGGTGGCTCTGTGATAAACATATTAATCCTACAATTGTGGTCATCTTCGGTGCCTTCATCATCATTACGGCTTTCCTGATGGTGGGGCCAGCTCCTTTCCTCCCCATTGGCCCTATTACCATTCCCGTCTGCATCGTTGCCCTCATCCTTCATGGCTTAGGTTTCGGTGCCGAGTTGGTCGCTACCTTTACCAGTGCCCACAGAGACGCTGTTGCTAACGGCTTCCCTGATGATATCCAAACCTACGGCATGGTATCGGGCATGTGGGCCTCGACCTTTGCTCTAGGGGCTTTCATTGGCCCTTCCGCTGCCGGCGCACTTTTTGACCACATAGGGTTCGAATGGGCCACACAATTCGTCGTAGGTCTACACGTTTTAGTGGCGGTGGCGTTCATCACGAATTTGTGGTGCAGCAAAAAGACGACCAACGAGGGACTTTATACCAAGATTCACAACAGCTTGGCAGCTACCGACGCAGAGAGGGCGTGTCTTATTACGACCAGCGGGCCAAAGCCCAGAATCAGTCCGCAGGTATCCATCGCTGATTCTTCATACAACAGCGGCGTATCCGATTCCTCACACGAGTACTACGTGTCCTGATGTCCAAATCCTACGTAGTTAATCAGCTGGTGCAGCTATAGTGATCCTACCAGGATGTAATGCAGTCTCAGGTCGCCCGGGTTGCTGCTAGTTTTCGTAGCGTAGGAGTTTTGTAAATTGGTGCTCGAAGGAGCTGGTTAGGCATCCTTATAGCTTTCCTTCATACCCCTCCCTGCCTTGCCATTCAAAGAAAGTTATTATTGTTATTATTATTATTATTATTATTATTATTATTATTATTATTATTATTTGCATTAGTCAAATACTTTGAACATTGTTAACTTTATATTTTCATTTTGATCATGTAAGGCAATTTAAACTGCATTTAAATTACCATTACGAATGTGAGGTCGAAATGCGATATCGTGTATGCAAAAAGATGCACGCATTTGTGTTGCAGACACGCTTGTACTATTCCTTTGATATTTGCTCAGGTAGCATAACGGAGAAGAGATGTGTTGTTGGTGGCTGTTTTTACGACGATTATAACACGAAAGAATGACGACGAAATAAAAGAAATTTTGTTAAAATGCATTTGAATTGTTATCCCTTTATTTATTTTTATTGCTGATGTCCTTTACATGGCTATGTTTTATAAATTTTAGAAAGACGTGGAATACTAAATGCAAAACTTGCATTTTACACAAAAACAAAGAAATTAAATGACAATGAGAATGTTTAAAAATGGTATTATATATATATATATATATATATATATATATATATATATATATATATATATATATATATATATATATATATATATATATATATATATATATATATATATATATATATATATATATATACTTGATATAGTATAAATTAATATAAGAATATATAAGACTTTACAATATAAGATAGCGTAATTTAGCTATTGTAGTTTTAATTATAAAGTGGCTGTTGCTGTCATTCTAACTTGGAGCGAAATAGAGAGTTTTACAGTAATAAAGGCAAGTCGTAGAAGAATAAAGATGGCTAATGATAGTAGATGATAATAATAACTAATTAAAGAAATTTATTTAATTAAATCTTATTATATTATTATAATCAGAGGCGTGGAAAAAGTTATGGCAACCTTTACATTAGTAGCAGTCATTGTTATTTTGGCATTTTTCTGAATAGGCTTTTAAAATAAGAAGTCGATATATATTTTATATACAGTATTATACATGTTTATTTAAAGCTTTTGGAACCGGGATCGTGCCGTAGCTCATTCTCTGAAGGGTAAAAAAAAAAAAAACACGATTTTCTGTTAATATCAAAATATATGAAAACTGGTAGAGGGAAAATGACAAAACACAAAGATACAGAAATTGTGGAAAATAAATATGATTAAATTTGTTGACTGACAAATATATGGACTTGTGAACAGCAAGGAAATTTTCGTAAATATGGTGTAAATGATAGATGAAAGGACTTTAGTCAGTTCAAGATATAAGACATTTACGACATAATGGATAAATATATAAATTTTAGAAGAACAGAAGTAATGGAAGCTTGATACACTGAAAGTTTGAACACCAGAGAATGGGTGACTAAGTGAGTAAGAACCTACCTTGATTTTCTACATAATGAGAAAAAAAAGCTGCTGAATACACCAAAAATCGACTATTCTGTAGATTTTCTGGATGTGGATTATCTAAGAGATTAGTAACTTCATCCGAATATGACTTCTCTCTCTCTCTCTCTCTCTCTCTCTCTCTCTCTCTCTCTCTCTCTCTCTCTCTCTCTCTCTCTCTCTCTCTCTCTCTCTGAGGCAAGAAGGATATTCACGACCTAATTACGGAAGGTAGTTATGAACAGACAGACGGCTTTTCCTGACAAGGCGCCGCACTCCTTAAGCCCATTGTGTATCGCTTTTGACATTCAAACAAATCAAGTTTAAATGTCATCACCAATAACCCCGTTCTGATTAGTCGTTATCGCCTGTTGTCATCTGTCACATACAAGTTGTGTGGGCTGTATGGAAACCAGGAGAACCGAAATTTCTGAGAATCTATGACATCACATGTGTAAAGGATCTTCTGTCTGAGCGAACAGAAACGTGTGGGTGGAATTATCCAGACTTGATATTGTTTCGTTATTAGAGAATCATTCTTATGCTATCAGAGAATCATGACCAATTTCTTGAACAAAAAATAAAAAGTGGAAATTTCCATGAAGACATAATGGATGCTTCAAGAAAAAAATTTATAGATCAAGTGGCTGGCCCCCTAGATAGCTTTTACAGGTATTGAGTTGTAACAAAGACACCAAAATTCTGCTAAAACTTAAAAGACATACTGAAAAAGCTGCAGAACTTTAATAAAAGCCTAACCACTGATACTACGTAAGCACCATAACTGTATAATCTTTTAAGTGGAATGACATTTTGCCTGCAAGCAAGGATTTTTTTCACACTTTTTAGCATCATTAAATCCTTAACAAAGCAACTTATGAATAACAATAAAGATTACAAACCAACGGATGATTCGAGCAATGTTCAGCAGTGAGGACGACTAACAATTACTCTTGCAATTCGAAATAACACGTCTGCAAGTATCCTTATCTTAGTATTGCTACTCTCTTGTTCCTAATAGTCATCTAATATTAGGAACTTTCAAAAAGAAAGAAAAGCTCTTTTATTCTGTTTTCTGGTGTTTCCTCAAAAGAGGGCAACTTCTCGTAGCGCATTAAATCCGAGCCCAAAGTCGGATCCAGAGTACAAACCTTTAGGACACCGTTCAATAAAATCCCCCGAATCCACTCCAAACAAAATCTGAGAGGTAGTGGAATTAACTGATCGCTGAGTTATTAAATCTCTCTCTCTCTCTCTCTCTCTCTCTCTCTCTCTCTCTCTCTCTCTCTCTCTCTCTCTCTCTCTCTCTCTATATATATATATATATATATATATATATATATATATATATATATATATATATATATATATATATATATATACACATACTGGTATATGTGTGTGTGTGTTTGTGTGTGTGCGTGTGTAAGTGCCGTGTATTTATTGTTATGTGTAAGTTCGTACTCAGGTTATTTTTAAAAATGTCTTTAGATATTAATTGATTTAAAACAAAAATACTACAGAAATAAAATATAGAAGAAAAGACCGTACTGACGTTTATATTAGATGTTACGGGATTAATTTGAGAGCTTATTAGAGACGAAGAATCGAAAAGGACTTCTCGTGATGAGGAATATATTTGATTGTTTCATTCCTAGTGAGATTATCATCATTACGGTACTGCCAAGTCCCTCATTGCTAAGCTCTTGGTCGTGTAGGCCTAGTTGTCTTTGCGGCCGTTGTTGATATGATGGAGATTGTCATTTGGATAGCAACCTATTCCAACCCCAATTATTGGTTCTTGTTCACAGTGATTACAAAAGCTCTAGTTCTGGTAACAATAATAGTAACTATTATTATTCCATTACTCGTTACCTGCTTTTATTTTATAACATTATTCGTATGAATAATAGTTTTGAGACAATAGTTGTTCAGAGGCTTCATTTTACAGGCTTTACACTTCCCTCGTTATAGAATGCGGAGGAAGGAATTCGAGAAGTGAGTCATGCCTCTGTTCAAGTTATCGTGCCTTTGCTCTACTGGTTATTGTCGGTTACTACTGCTCTCTTTCTCTCTCTATCTTGTCACGTGACCAGCCACGTGAAAGCCCGGGACATTCACGCTGTCTAGATTAATGAGTTCTGAATACATTTTAACCACACCCCCTTTCTCTCTCTCTCTCTCTCTCTCTCTCTCTCTCTCTCTCTCTCTCTCTGTGTGTGTGCGAACGTACTGGCGAGACACTTTTATACAGAGTTTATATCTACGTGAATGTGTGCATGTCTTCTATATATATATATATATATATATATATATATATATATATATATATATATATATATATATATATATATATATATATATATATATATATATATATATATATATATATATTCTGAGGTTCTGGAACATGCATTGATCAAGGAGAAACATGCCTGTATTGCCATTGTGTTCTCTGTCTGTTGAAGCGTTCGTCGTGCACGATTTCATCAAGTTCAGTGTGCGATATCCCAGAGTGAAGAACGCAGCCATTGCAACTCTTGAATTTCACCAAGACATGTCTTCCTGAGGATTAATCCGAAATTGCGAGGAAATGAGGTTAGTGATGAGGTTAGTGAGTGATTCGAAAATCACTCTGGTAAACAGTCGACTCACCAGGTGGGGGTTTTGAATACGTTTGGACTTCCGTGATTGCAAGATTGTTTGATTTAATTTTCTCTCTCTCTCTCTCTCTCTCTCGTGTCTACGGTAAACAGTAAGCATTTGGAGATGTGTGTCGCATTAAGACATTTTTTCGTCTGATTTCTTTCACTGAAATATTATGGCATCGTATGCTGAGTGGATTGATTAGGCCTAAGTAGAAATTCATAATCTGCAGCACAAGTACTGTACACACACACACACACACACACACACACACACACACACACACACACACACACACACACACACACACGTAATGCTTTGCGTTTATTCATCGATACCTAAATTTATCATATTAATTTCTCAGGATGTCTAATTGAACAAAGTATTACTGTAGCCATTCAGTGTTTATTTCATGTCTGTATTATTTATATTTTATTAGGATTAGTACATTTGATTAGGCATGAAAGTCGCGATTTTTATCAAATACCAGGTTTTCAAGCATGAGTGTGGTGCAGGCCATGAACGTTTTAAAGTCATGCTTGTGCCCTTACTGTGAATGTGTTTTTTTTTTTTTTTTTTTTTTTAAGTATAATAGAACTTTCCTGCTCACCATGGTAGAAAGAAACCGTTTACATCCATTTTCTGCCTAGGAATAGGTAAGACGGGGACACGAAAAAGCTAATACAATTTTTCTGCGCTGTATACCGATAATCGAGATATGGTCATACGAATAATAATAACACTGCATACCG
>NC_089743.1:61712966-61717966 GCF_040412425.1 Macrobrachium rosenbergii
TGGAATTAGATTGTTTTGCTTTTGATTATAAAAATTTTATTATATTTTGCTGAAAGAAACATTATAATTATATATATATATATATATATATGTATGTCTGTATGCATGTATGTATATACTTATATAAATTTACATATATATGTGTGTGTGTTTGTGGTTATTCTCACTTTAACACGTGATTTGTTTATCACACATCAACGTAGGTAAAAAAAATGAGAGACTGGATGCAGGTCCTGACCGTTTTTAGCTTTAATTCCAAGCCATTGGCTTGGAAGTAAAGCTGAAACCGGTGTGGACCTACACCCGGTCTCTCATTTTTTCACCTGCGTTGATGTGTGACAAACAAATCACGTGTTAAGGTGATTACAACACACACACACACATAAACATACATACATACATACATATACTTACGTACCTGGTCATACTTGCGGAAAGTAAGATAATTTGGAAAATTTAGCAGGAACAAGATTGCTTTGTCAAAGTCTTTCAAATCTTTATTAAGATAAAGCTGGAACTGAATGGAATATAAAATTTAGGCCAAGGGCTGGGACCTATAAGGTCATTCAACGCTGAAAATAATGTTGAAACAGTTGTTAGGAGAGGGTGGAAATCAAGATTGAAGAAAGAGAGTAGGAACAGAGGTATAGTAAAATGAACGAAATGGTTGCAGCTAGGGGCCGAATGGACGTTGCAAAGAACCTCAAGCAATGCCTACTAGTGCACTGCGCGAGGCACACAGACGGATTGAGATAAAGTTGACTGATTATTTTGTTTATAGAATTAGGATAAAAATCCAATGAAAAAACATCAGGCTAGCACAAGGAAACGGAAGACCATCATCCTACAGCAGTCGCCATCAGCCGAATTTTTCTTACAGCTGCAATTTTCTATGGTCACAACGGCAAGATTTTAATATATGATTGGTATGTCCATTTATCTTGTTACAAAGGCATCTGCACAAATTTTTTTTTAGTAAGTTTAGGCATTTAGTAATACTTGTGTAAAAGCATGGAAAAATATTGAAAGCCCTGATTTTCCTATAAATTCTGTAGTGTTGATTTGAAGGGCGTTGATGTTAATTCGGTAACCAAAGTACTTGAGGTTCTTAATTTCATAAAATTATGTAATTTGTTTTCTGTCGGAAATTCCCGTAATTAGGTAAACTAAGGTATATCATTACATGAGAAATACTTTTGTTCAGTAAAAATAGTTGTTCAGAGCATATTCTTCTATTTAGAGGTGGACAGCTGCACTTTATTTCGAGTCTTCACAAAGGAACAACGTTGTGTATGTATGTGTATGTGTGTGTATAATGGAAGAGAGAGAGAGAGAGAGAGAGAGAGAGAGAGAGAGAGAGAATAAAATAAATAAGTATACCTTACTTTAACCAGACCACTGAGCTGATTAACAGCTCTCCTAGGGCTGGCCCGAAGGATTAGACTTTTTTACATGGCTAAGAACCAATTGGTTACCTAGCAACGGGACCTACAGCTTATTGTGGAATCCGAACCACATTATACCGAGAAATGAATTTCTATCACCAGAAATAAGTTCCTCTAATTCTTCATTAGCCGGCCGGAGACTCGAACGCGGGCCCAGCAGAGTGCTAGTCGAGAACTCTACCGACCAGTCCAACGAGAGAGAGAGAGAGAGAGTAAAATCCGCCAAACAGTGGATGAGTTAGGCACCAGGTATGAAGTGTAAGAGCATAGTGATTGATAAAAATGTAGAGATGTTGGTGAGGGGCGGGAGGGACACTAAAGCCACACAACCTTCTCCTTCCTTCGGCAGAAAGAAAGTGTCGGCTTGTGTGGACACAAAACCTTGATTGCCGAATATGGGGGAAATAAGTGATATAGGATTTTGTTTGCTGATGTTGTTTGCTGGACCTTGTTGCTGTTTGTTTGTCGTTGACGGCAAGATAAAAAAAAAAAGGAAAAGTGGGTCTGGGACGGACGCACCTCTCTCTCTCTCTCTCTCTCTCTCTCTCTCTCTCTCTCTCTTGCTGTCCTCTGTCGCTTCTCACCCTTCCTCCAACGTGTTCTTCCTGCAGTGCCATATCCTCCTCTTCCTCTGTCATGTCTGTTAGTATCTCCTTCACCAACGTTATTTTCACCGTCAATGGTGATCCCTTTGTTCCCAGCTCCATTTCTCTCTCTCCCCCTTTTTTAATACTACTTTCTTCTTTGTCTTCGTTAACCCCATTTCCTTTTCGAACCTGTACAGTTCTCCTTCACAATGCCCTGAACCCACCATCGTTTACCACTTCTCCAACATTCTCTTCCCTTCCTTTACTTCCATGTCATCTGTCGAACTTAAACACCTGTTCCCATGTCCGCTTAATTATTTCTGTGTGTCTGTCCGCACCCTGTCTCCTACGTCTCCAGATTTTCAACCTGTTTCTCTTTTTGTCATCCAACTGGCCCTCCTCCACCCTTCCACCTCTCCTTCGTATCTCAAACCAAGTACTTCCATTCATCGCCCACACCCTTAAAGCCTCCAACCCCTCCTCTCCTATCCCCAGCCCCTTTCCGTGTGTCCCAACCTTCTCAAAGTTGTAAACATGGGTTCATTCTTGACACTGATTCTATAATGAAGCGGCTCAAAATCGTATCCTCAAATTTTCCCTTTTACCCAGATCCCCGGAAGACTCGTTTTGCTTGAGCGCACACGGACTTGAGATATCAGTGCATCTGTTCACTGTCTTCGTTGACGTTATGTATTGTTGACCCAAGAGAGCTATGCTCTGTTTGCACGGCGTCTGGGAATGTCTAGCTGGTTTTTGTATAGCGCGGGGAAGGGAAGGGAAGGGAATACGCTGCTGATTTCAGGTGACCGGTTCGTCCAGACTTTCTGCTTCTGATCTTAGGAGTATGTCTGCAGACATCTGTTTGGATTTGGTTACTATATGTACTTCTAAATTCAAAGCAGATTTTATGTCTTATACCAACTTTTAACCATTCAAATACAGTAGACGAAGCTGTGTTCATGTCTATTCAGACTTGGCCTTCAACAACACATTTTAGCTAAAATACATGCGTGTATATGTATACCTTTCTTTTGTGGTACGTTGTAAGATAAAACTAATTTTCCATGAAGATGCGAGAAGTGTTTCTGTTTGCAAAGATGGGAAGTGGCTTTTGTGCAAAAAGGGAGAAATGTTTTGGGGTTAAAATTTGAAGAAGAATTTTTAGTGGTGCTGCGTGATTGTTTCTATTTGCACGAATCATCTAAATTATCAGGACTGCAAAAAATGGAAAGGTTTATGAAAGCCATAAATATTTTGGTCAGTACATGACGTAAAAAATTAACAGAGAGTTCGATATTCCAGACAGCTGTATAATTCGATGGAGTGACAATATAAAATTAATGCCACAGTTGCACACGATTTCGCCCCTGGAGAAAACTGACTATTTGCACTTGAGTTAACTCACGAGATGCGTCATTTACCCTTCTCTTCAGGACTCAGCACAAGACATTATGTCTTGGGAAACAAGCAGGAGTCTCCCTCTGCTGTCTGTCTGTCTTAGGGGACCTTTGAACCGGCTAGTTTAAACATACTTTGCACTTGATGAACTTCCGACTGGGAAAGGTGTTCTCTTTGTGTGTGGCCGTAGCCGGGCCCATTCTCATGACTATCTCTGGGTGTGTTTCAGTCAATGATTTCTAGTGAGTTTTTGCATTTTAGAGCCTTTTGAAAGCAACTTGGCATTGGCCTCCTGCTTCCAAAAGCAGTGGGTGGTCGGTTTGTCTGCATTTATTTGGCTTTCAAGGTACGTCACCTGTTCTCTTATGTATTTTCATTATTTTTTTGTCATTTATAAAAATACATCCTTAGTGTCTTGGTCATCCATTTGCAATAAGTCAGTTGATTTTCTTGTAAGTGATCTTTTAGGCGGTGGATGAACTCCTTCAGTGATTTTGTATCTTAATCAAAATGTCTCATAATCAAGTTTTACTTTAATGCAAAATTACGTGTTTTGAAATTAAAATTAGCATTAGTTTTTATGTTTATTTTATTAACCTTATAGGGTTCCTGTAACATATAAGTAAACACATATTTATGTGCACTTTTGTGCGCCATTATATATAATCAAGCAATCATAATCCAATTTGAATATTTTGCTGAATTGCGTATTTTTGAAATAGAAAAACTATCTTTCTTGAGCTTTTAATGTTTATTTTATGAACCTTACACGTTCATGAAACGCATATATATATATATATATATATATATATATATATATATATATATATATATATATATATATATATATATATATATATATATATATATATATATGTGTGTGTGTGTGTGTGTGTGTGTGTGTGTGTGTGTGTGTGTGTACACTTTTATATATAGCCTATGTCATGTATGACCGAATAATATTATCCTGGACCTAGCTGTCTGGGGCCGAGAATCCTAAATTCCTAAGGGCAAAGATAAAGTATCTTAGGAGATAAGAAATTGTTCTTTTGTATGAAGGCTTGAATTGTGCAGGTGCGTGGGAATAAAATATTGGCGAGTAAAAAATACAGAGCTTTTGGAGTCATTATTTAAAATGAAAAAGATATTAGCTGAAAATATTTTGTTCAGTTGCAAAAAATTATTTATATATATATATTATGTATGTATATTAATTACGTATGTGTGTATATATGCATTTATATTTGTATATATATATGTATATAAGTACCGTGTATATATATATATATATGCAAGTGAAATAAAGTATTTTCATACATGACCTCTTTCCTTTCGTTTTAACTTTTTATCTTCCTCAGTGGGTATGTTCAGGCATTTGTTTAGTGCTTGAGGTGGAGTGGTCGTACTTGGAATCTTGTTTACATGAGAAGTGATGGGATTTATTCTTTTTCCCTTGCATCCTCAGTGATTTTGTGCTTTTGAGGCAGAAAGAGAGAGAGAGAGAGAGATAGGGATAAATGTATAAATTTATCCGTTTTTAGTGATGTTTACATTCCATTTGTTTTAAAGT
>NC_089743.1:61730466-61737966 GCF_040412425.1 Macrobrachium rosenbergii
AATCTTTCTTGGCCTCTTCCATTTCTCCCACTTTTGAAGGACAAAAAGCTTCCCATTATAGGTTTATATACTTCCCCTTAGCTTATTTATATGTAAGTATTCCTAGCTGTCAGGCAATTTTCGTATTGCACAACACACGAGCTTGTCAAAACAGTTGCGCCTCACTCTTTGCAATGAGAGCATCCAAGCCAACCAGCAACATCAGAATTAGAAAAGTGAGAAAATGTGATTAAAGACCTTGTCGTCTGTATCGACGATTTCGTACACACTTCTCCATATCATGAACGTCCATGTTATCATGCGAAGAGACATCAGTTGGCGTTTGGTTAGTATAACAATACGAATTCCAGTGCGTCATTTATCCTGTTTTCCAACAATGCTAGTCCTTACTGATTTTTTCAGCAGTATATAAATAAACTATGACGAATCATTTGTATATTTTTATTTCCATTCCTTGATGCTTCCTCTCTTCTCCTAGGATACTTGAAATTACTCGAAAAAGAAGACGCTTTGTGGGTAGACATCACAAACTGAGAAAGATTCATCCTGTTGACGTCATCCAAGCGCGTCTTAAAATGTAAAATCATTACGGAAAAATATAAATAAATATGGGAACAAAATTGTCGTGTGTGAATGCATACAGGTAAAAGGAATTAGAAAAAAATGTGAAGAATAACTAAATTTCTGATGGAACCCGGCGACATGAGAGAAAATTAGTACGTAAGTCAAACTCGACTCAAATATATAATATTCACTATGAAATTTTTAGCAAACCTCACATATATGTATGTGTGTGTATATATATATATATATATAGATTTTTTTTCCTGGCAGAGTTTGGGATATATTATAAATAGAGAAGACAAAATACGCGTTCCTCCTAAAATGGCTCTTGAAAAAATACTAAAAGGTTATTACATGCTATTATACATATAGTATGAATTCATATGAATGAAGATTTGGATTTGAGTTTGAAAATATTTTTATATGAAACAAAGGATTTGCAAGGTTTAATTTTATATCAGGTCATTTAGGTCGCTTGAAAAAATAATCGATAACACGGGATATCCATCTTAAGAACATTTTATCAGGATTATTGTTTTTCTGAAAAGTGCAAGGAATTTGTTTCCCATATTCGTAGTGGCATTCATAGTGTAAGGCCAGGACAGTGGCGGTGTCAGTGACCATATAAAAAAACTCTTATACAACTCTTACACAATTTAGTAGAAAAAAAGGACCCAACCTTGACAAGTGCATGAATAGTTTAGTTTTATATTGCAGAGGCGCACTTGAAAATATGCGTACGTACTTATTATTACTCACTTAATACTCTTACACAATGCATACACACAGAGACGCACACACACACACACACACACACACACATATATATATATATATATATATATACTGTATATATATATAGGAGGAGTTAAATGCTCATTCCATTTAATTGTATTTCCATATATACATATTATGTATATATATATACATATATATATATATATATATATATATATATATATATATATATATATATATATATATATATATACTGTATATATGATATAGGTATGTGTATATATGTGTGCATGCGTATGTGTGTATAGGTTATGGGTTTACATAAGCGAAAACGTAATTTTACAGTACTAGAAGTTTTATATATGGCTGAGCATAAACCTGAAATTATAATCTATGGAAATCCTTCTACAACTGATGTTTCTTTGGGTGTACCAGAGTGCTTGTCAGATGTAGCTTTAGTCACAGAATGTGAGGAACCAAAATGACAAGGTAATACAAAAGAACGATAACCCGGTACAAAAAAAAACTGAAGAGGGACCGAGAAATATTGAAGGAGATTCCTTGATAATCAGGCTCTTTATTTCTCAAAGCTCTCTGAAATGCGAGGGATTGGAGACGAAACTACTCCAATGATTTTAAGACATATAAATCTTCCTATGTGATCAGGGGTGAGTTATTTATTGAATCTAATTCAAGATTCATACTCGAAGCAATATCTCCAAGAGCAGAATTCCACGAGATACGCTCCTCGTAGTGTTATTATTATAACAATAATAGCCATGATTAAATTGTACATAAAAATAGAGGGTGATCCTATTTAGCGAACATGAGATTTATGTGCTATAAAGCTACGAAATGATATTGGAGGTTTTCCACTTTTCAGAAACAGCATATAATGATAAACGTTTTTGAGTCATTGTTAATCTAGAGGCATAAAGCCGATGTCACTTACAAAATTAAAAATATTTATTCTTACACGAATTTATTTTGAGCGAGAAGGTAAAAACTGCAGAGCGATAAGTTTCGTCGATCGTTGCCATTATTATTTTTATGACCGTTGTTCTTTACAGTGCGAACACCTGGAACAGTTCAAATGCAGATAAGAGTTACTGTAATAGAGCAAACAGAATGTGGAATTTTAATATGACAGGCAGTGATTATAACATATCAGTAGAATTCGATAGGAGAGGAACTTCACGTGCATTCATTTTTGAAAACTTGCAAAGGCTTTTATTTTGATCTTGTGGTTTTGGAAATGGATGGACGGTTATCAGCTTGCTTGTCGTCGTCGTCTCCTTTTATTAGACGACTTTACGTATGGTCGTATTTTCTGTCTTGAAAAGATTGTAGTCCCAATACTCTCTCTCTCTCTCTCTCTCTCTCTCTCTCTCTCTCTCTCTCTCTCTCTCTCTCTCTCATCAAAAGCTTTTTCTCTAACTTAATGCTTTTTAATGTAAGTTTGTAAAAATAATATTCGTTGAATATTAATTGCTGAGGAGCCATAGTTTCGACTTTGCATCACAGGGCAATTTTGAATTAGCATTCTCTCTCTCTCTCTCTCTCTCTCTCTCTCTCTCTCTCTCTCTCTCTCTCTCTCTCTCTCTCAAGTGTCAAATGCGCTTTCACTCAGTTCATTAAATTATAAGTCATAAGCGGAATTAATATCTTAAATTCTTCAGCCATCACCTAAGTTTAGTTTTTAGTTAGTCTCTCTCTCTCTCTCTCTCTCTCTCTCTCTCTCTCTCTCTCTCTCTTTTTATCAAACGCCCTTTCTGTCAGTTGAAGCTTTATATTCGTATTCAAACCCTGCCATATGTCATTGGTGGATTGTGATTCATGTATTATAGTTTCATTTCATTCTTAGGTTTATAGTTAATTCTCTCTCTCTCTCTCTCTCTCTCTCTCTCTCTCTCTCTCTCTCTCTCTCTCTCTCTCTCTGCCTCCCCTGGAAGAGTTATCAAGTGTACCAGCCAACCAAGTGGGTGTGTTGATGCGCCGTGAAACGGTGGCGCCACTAAGACCAGCATCAACATAGCTCTCCTTCCGTGCTATTGGCTGCTGGGTGGACTAGGATACCACTTTTGGAAATTTGGCAGTTTTCGTTTTTATCACGTAGAGTTTTGAGATTGCAAGTCTTTTGATTTGATGTGACTTGTTTGAGATTTATTTATGCGCATTCACGTTTGAATATGGGATTATTGCGTAGATGTTGTAGGTCTTGTTGCCCTTGTGAATGTTGCAAGAATTCACCAGGTGGCATTTGGGCATCTCGGCTGAGGATACATAAGGATGTGAAGTGCGTAGGCCTTGCAGTTCCCTTGGAATCTTCTCGGAGGTTGGGTCAAGTTGGGAGGGGGCCGTTGCGTTTTTCAGTCAACAGGTCATTAACCTTTTACTCTACGGTAGTTAGACGGGGCATTTCTGTTGCTCCGTGCGCTCTTGCTTTCCTAGTCGTGAAGGGCGTCACGAAGGTTCATACTACCAATTACACCTTCCCCCTTACTTCTTCCGGTTCTACAAGAAACTCAAGCAAAGATGTCCAGATACACCCGCCAACAATGGCTGACGTTAATTGTTTTCGCCATCGCCGATTTCTGCAGTGCCGTGTGTGTATCACTTCAGGCGCCCTTTTACCCAAGCATGGCAGAGTCGAAAGGCGCTACGCCCACGCAGTATGGTTTCGTATTTGGAATCTTCGAGTTAACTGTCTTCATCGTTAGTCCCATATATGGCAACTACATCAACACCATCGGTCCCAAATTCATGTTCAACGCTGGTATCTTCACCACGGCTACTACTTGCATCCTCTTCGGTTTCCTGGACCGCATCAACCGCACCAACCTCTTCATTGGGTTCTCCTTCGTCATCAGGATCATCGAGGCCATGGGCAACGCGGGATTTCTCACTGCCTCCTTCAGTATCATCGCCAAAGAATTCCCCGAGAACGTCGGGGCCACTTTTGCCTCTCTGGAAACTTGCTTTGGTTGTGGCATGATAGTTGGGCCCACCCTGGGAGGAGCTCTTTTCGAACTTGGAGGTTATACCTTGCCATTCGTCACTCTTGGATGTATGCTGTTCGTTGCTGCCATTCTCACCTACTGCGTCCTCCCAACTTACGGAGATTTCAGGGGCCAGAGTGAATCATCAGGCAACATGTTACAGCTGATGAAGGTTCCATCTATCTCTCTCGCTGCCTATGCCATCATGGCGGCATCCATCAGTATTGGTTTCCTACAAGCTACCCTAGAACCGCATCTGCGTTCCTTCGATCTGTCTCCTTTCCAGCTGGGTCTTATTTTCGTGCTGAACGGGGCCACATATGGTATATTCGCCCCTCTGTGGGGGTGGCTCTGTGATAAGAAGCTCAACCCCAGAATTGTCGTCATCTTCGGGGCAATAGTAGTCACTATCACTTTCTTGATGATTGGCCCGGCCCCTTACCTTCCTGTCGGGGGCATCAGTATTCCTATCTGCATCGCCGCCCTCGTTCTCCACGGCACAGGTTTCGGCGCAGAATTAGTCGCCACCTTTACCAGTGCCCATAGAGACGCCGTTGCCAATGGCTTCCCCGACGACATTCAGACGTACGGTCTTGTGTCGGGCATGTGGACCTCGACCTTTGCTCTTGGGGCTTTCATCGGCCCATCAGCTGCTGGGGCGCTCTTCGATGCGGTCGGATTCCCCTGGGCGACGCAGTTCGTCGTCGCCCTGCATGCCCTCGCTGCCGTCCTCTTCGCCTTCTTCTTGTGCTGCACCAAGAAGCAGGAGGAACCTGCTGGTGCCTACACCAAGATCAACCAGAACCTCGTCCGTGCCACAGAGAACGAGAGGGCGTCTCTCATCGCCATTCCAGCACCAAAAAGAAGAGACGACCCTGGTTTCGTGGATTTCTCTTATTGCAGCCGCCTGTCAACCACCCCTAATTTCGTATTCTAAAAAAGTATATATGCATATTTCGTTTAATGTATGATGACATTTTTCCAAAGCATTATTGTGATATTTTTTTATGTGACTTCTCCAACCGATTACAATTATGATCATCATCATTATGAGTATAGCCAACAGGTAATACGTTTTAGTGTTCAAGTGTTTGGCTTTACGTAATGCTTTCTCATATTCTTAAACCAACCTCGTATAGAAAAAAAATTTAAAAGTTTATTCCAAAATCAGTTTTTGTATAGTTACTCGGTCCTGTTGCATATTAAGAGTCGCGTATTGCAAAATATAAGATTTATATTAATGTGGACTGTAACAGAACCCGAATTCAGGATGCTCCCTGGATCGGAATGTGTCTGTTTCTTTATCCCTTCGAAAAAAAGGGCCATGTTTCATAATTTCCCTTACGTTTAAAGACATTCCTTCAGGCATTTTATTTTTAATCAAGGTAATCTTGTCGCCTCAATTTTTTCTGATGATGAGATGTATTTACTTCAGGTTAAAGTGTAATTTCGTAAGTTATAAGTGTTGATTTAATGATAAGGTAAACATAACGTTTTTTCGAGTATTTTGTTAGAATTATGTCTGCATGTACGGAAGACAGATCTGTCATTATCAGATTACTTTGTCTTATTGTGCATTTTTACGTAGGTTTTGTTATTGTCTTATTGTGCATTTTTAGGTAGGTTTTATTATTGACTTCTGAATCTGATGCCTGACTTCCTAAGTGTATCATTAATATTTTTATAATCACCTCGTCTTATATTTTATTTTTGTAATGTGAACGTTTCATTCTTGTGTGCTTTGGGTGTTGTGTGTAAAAACACCCCATCTGTTTAGTGGTAGCATAAAATTTTATAACCGTTGAAATGTGATATTTTGCTATTTTCAAGTATTTTCAGGCAAGTAGTTCGTATCTGCTTTATTCTATTGCATTTTAATTCTGATATGCTTTGCATACTTTCAACATGGCGTCTCATTTTCAGCTGTTTTCAAAAGGTGGCGTCATTCTGTAATCATTTCAGACTTGTTTATCTCGTAAATCGTGCTGTAATCTTGCCGATTATCATCCGGGTATCTTGTCTTAACGGACTTCATTCTAACTGCATTGGCAGTTGCATCCTATCATACGTAGTTGTGTAAGTTGGTTATCTGTATTTGTATAACAAATATATTACTCGAGGCCTATTCAGTTGATGCTTGGAGCGATGTACGTAGGTCCAGTGGCCACTGTGTTGATGTGGTTGGTGTGTTTTGAAACTGAATAAACCCTTTGCGTGATGATTGACTTTATGTTATTCCTAAAGACACCTGTATTATTTCATACTGTCTTTTCGGCACTAGTTGTTAATGCATCGTCATTTCATCTGTATATTCTAGTGCTTTGATATTGCATGACCGAAAACTCATTACATGATGAAATTTTGCAAACATAGAAAAAAAAGTATCTGAAGTTGGAATGAAACTGAAGATGAAGATATGCATTTACATAACACCAAAAGGGCTTGTAGGCTATGTTATAAGAGATAGGTTTTAATAAAGAAGAAACGAAACTTATTGCTGATATATAGTTACAAGTAAAATAATGACTATGGAAGTTTTTGAAGTAAATATGACAGTGAAGATGGGTAAAGGAAACCTTTTTAAAAACATCAATGAATAAAGACATTAAACAAAATTATGAGTTAAAGAGGTTCTTGAAATATTGATAAAGAAATCCCTAAAATATGGATGAATGTGGAAACAGTTCGCTGTGTGAATCATATGAACGTTTAGTGTGTCGATGTAAAGTAAATTGCAGTATGAATGGAGGAAACGCATTTTTCATGCTTTCCTCCTGTTACACCTTTCGAACCTTCTTACTGTCAATTTCCCTTTCAGCGCTGAATGATCTCATAGGTCCCATCGCTTGGCCTTTGGCCTAAATTCTACAATCCAATCCAGTTTTGGTATATAAATGATTGACTAGGTAAAACCCTATTGATCATATGAAAGGAATATAAAATGTAGATTTATTTTATATGCAACTCAATATACAGTAGATAGTTATGGAAGAGGTTTTATAAAAAGATAGCTTTATTTAAGTAAACAGAAATATAAATAAAGCGGAAAAAAACTTATGAAAAGCATAAAAAATACTGATGATAAAGCATAAAAAATACTGATGATATGCAGACTTGCAGCGTATAAAATTGTTAACAAGACACGAAGTGATCACTATACTTTAAATAAATACCTGAGTCATGTCTGACCGGCCATGAT
>NC_089743.1:61740466-61747966 GCF_040412425.1 Macrobrachium rosenbergii
AGGTAAATGATAAATAGTTGTCAAAAGTTACGGAAATTTGGTTTTCAGCTACTTTCTCAATTAAGATCATAAGTTTTGTTTCTTTGCCCATGATTTATGGTCATTGAATCCAAATATGATGAACTAAAGAGGTTTTACATTATGAATGTTCACATAAATTGGATGAGAAAGTCACCTGTGATTTATGGAAAATGCGCTATAATTCAGCTAGGCCTCAATTTGAAGCACATAGTATCCCGATTCTGGTATAAAAAATTTAATTATTTTACAGGAATTTCATTATGCTGTTTACTCTTCTTTTTTTATCTAAGTTATTACTATACTTCTATACTCTATATTGTAGACAACTGAGGTGTTAAATGAATTTGATATATATTTAGCAATAGTTTCTTTCTTCCAGGTGAAGTTGAAAAGTAGAAGTTTTTCATGATGGATTCATCTGATCTAGAGGAGAATAATTCTTGTTTCTTCAACTGTACTAATCCTTCCAACAAAGTAATTGCCACTACTGTAGAACTAGAATTGAAACAATTATTCGTAGTAGTAAACGTCGAGATGATGGGCTGCATGAAAACCTCTCAGACATTCAATCAATTTTTTGTCATAAGAACTGTGTATCTATCTACTTATACATCTCAACACCATGTCAGAAGACATGAACAGGCCAAGCAAGAAGCCCCTCCATCCAAGAAGACAAGAAGGTCCAATACTGCATTTCACTTCCAAAAACATTTGCCTCTTCTGTGGTCAGCTGTGTGAAAAGATAGATCCTCGCAATCCCCATCGATGGAGGAAAGTGGTGCAGTGCAAAACAGCAGATAGGGGCAAAGGCCAAACTTCCTTTTAGAGGTGTGTGACCAGCGCAATGATAAGTTAGCTGATGACATTCGTCTTCGAATCCAAGGGTCACTGTCTGACTTGCATGCTGCAGATGCGCAATATCATTTTGATTGTTATAATTCCTTCATGTCTCCAAGAACCATTCAATCTTCCATCCGAAAGACAATGACAACAGAAGATACTGACACAGCCCTTTACAAGCTTTTTAAAGAGATGGAATGGAACAAGAATCACATCTGGAATTCAATAGAACTGCTCCAAATGTACAATTCCTTTGGTGGGGAAAAGGTCAATGCTGATGAAGCTGTCAAAATTGGGAGACAGCAGATGATTGAATTTGAATCTGGATGGCCAAAAAGCTTTAACAAGACCTTAGCAAAGAAGGTGACAACAATGGTGTCAACCAAGAAAAGTATTAAAATGGATGGAAAGCCAGTGTATGATACAGAATTGATCTACACTCGATTTATGTGTCTCCAACAAAGTAGGGACATTGACATCAAGGATGTCCTTTCGTATGAGCTGTCCCCCGTACCAACATCTTTATTTGATGAGAATGGTATGATGCGCACTCAGTCAAAAGCAGTCCTTAAAACCAATATCTGGTACACCAGATATTGTCATCATCGACGGATGTGCTCTGTTATGGACCATACATTGGCCCACAAATGGAACAGTCAAAGATTTTGTGACCAACTATGGTAACCATCAAATACCATCTAGCACATTGTGAAGTTTACCTATTGTTTGACGGGTACATCGAGAACAGCACGCAACAGATGACTAGAGCACATCGCTCAGGTAATGATGCAGGCTGAAGGTATGAGTTGAAATTAAGCACACCCTTACCTGCACAGAAAGTGATGCTCAATGTCACCTTCAACAAAATGCAACTCATTGATGTGATATGTCAGTATCTTCAGGACCACATACAGAGTAATCAATCAAAATTGGTAATAACGGGAAAAGATCCTACACCGCTAAAAATATGGAACAATACCATTCTACACAGACAGGATCTGAAAACAAATTATGAGGAAGCTGTTGTCATCATCATCCATCATTTAGTGATTTGTGATGACACCGATGTTTTTACCCTTCTCATTCATTTCTACATTGAACACAAAATGACTGCAAATGTTAGCATGGAGAGTCCATGTGCTGGTCGAACAATAAGAGACATTCGTCAGACAGCACTGAAACACAAATGCATCACAAAGTGCTTGCCTGCTGTGCATGCCCTGACTGGGTTTGACACAGTTTCGCTCATATATGGAATTGGAAAGGTCACAGCTTTAACAGTGTTGATGGGTGGGCATGACCTACCCTTTCTTGGTCAACTAGAAGCGGACAAAAGCAATTTAATTTCAGAGGCAACCTCCTTCATTGCTGAATGTTATGGTATCAAACATGAAGATAACATGAACAGTCTCCGTCGCCAGCTGTGGAAGCCATGGGAGGCAAACAAAAAGATAACCTCTCCAAAATTGAAGTCGCTGCCTCCTTCACACGATGCATTTGTGCAACATGTACTTCGCTCTCATCTTCAAGTTTTTATATGGGAATCGGCGATGCATTCAGACCCCCCAGACCTTGACCCTAGCCAATGGATGGCATCATGATTAAGATGATGTGACAATGCATCCGACAACACTGCCTTCAGATGCATCTCCCGTTCCTTTGAGCATTTTGCATCTTATTAAATGTGGATGTTCCAGCAATCGTCAATGTTTTTCGGGAAGGTGTGGTTTTGTTATAGCACAGATGTCCTGTTCAGTGTTTTGTAAATGTAATGCTGGACCAGATTGTTACAATGAACACACCAAGACAATGTACGATGCAACAGAAGAAGATGATGATTGAACATAAAGATTTATGTTAATTCAAATATTAAAGAATATATTAATGTAAAAAGAACTATTTGAGTTTCTAAATATAAATCATAATTATGTGTATGAGTTCCAAAACAAATATAAATGACATGTTTTGCAAATGAACACTTGATTTCCAGAAATATCTACAGGTTATTTTTTATACGTTCTGGAATTGAACACTTTTGGTTTTGTGAATTATTTATATGTTAATTTATTTCTTTAATTGCTGCTTCAACCCAAAAAGCAAGCTTTATGCAGATATAAAAACTACGCTACATTATGTAGTTAACAAATTAAGATATGACCGAAAACATGATTTGTACATTGTTGTTGCTCATTATTTAATGTTATATGGCCATTATGAATCTGATGCTGATTTCATACATACATTTTTATTTCATTATTTTTTCAAGTTCTTGATGTTTTGAAACATATTTATAGATGACAAAACTGTGATTTATAGTGAAGATATTGCTGAAAACCACAATTCAAAATAAATTATGGCTATTAATTCAGAAAAAGTTGAGAATTATTTGGTATTTATTTTATAGTAATCGGGTAATATGACATTAATTTTCATCATACGCTTTTTATTTCATCATATTTGGAGCCATTTACCTTGAAAACATGGGCTTAGACATCAAGATCACGTTTCTAAATGGTCTACAAGTGAAGATATGGAATTTATGAAATTTATCAGAAAGGCGTGGCGGCCATTTTGTTTATCGCCTGTATAAAAAATTCCTCAAGGGTGCCAAGCTGGCACCCGGCTGATTTTGACTCAGAATGGCCCAGAGATGAAGAATCAACTATGAAACTTCATAATGACATCAAAGCATGCTTCTCTTAAAAAGTGGGGTTTGGCAACTGGACTAAGTGGCCATAGTCTAGGGTACTGGCTCCTCCCAAAGTAAAATTATGGATTGATCTAGAATCACCAGAATATTAAAAAGGACGTATATTAGAACCAATTTTCTACGTAGTACTTTTGTTGGATTAAAGCTGAGCTAAAGTAATGCAAAAACTGGTTTGTGTTGAAGAATAACTTTTACTCGTCATCTTGTTCGAAATAAGAAACAGTCGCTTAAGGCTGTATTATGATAATTACATTGTGTTTTTTGTTTTTATGCAATTGTCTTTATTTTATCGAAGATTATCTCTCTTATAAAACACACACGCACTTATATATACATTATATATATATAAATCTCTTATATATATATATATATATATATATATATATATATATATATATATATATATATATATATATATATATATATATATATATATATATATATCTAATAGAAGGAGTCCATAAAAACGCCAAAAGGTAGAAAGTTATTGCTATATTTCTGAGACTAAACTGTCTCCTCTACAGGCATTTTTATGGACTCCTTCTATTAGATGGATTTCTGTTTAACAGAAAATATTTCATGTATGTATATATATATATATATATATATATATATATATATATATATATATATATATATATATATATATATATATATATATATATATATATATTTATATATTGAGATAAAAATGAGGTAAGCATCGAAAAGGCCTGATTTGGGAAACTTTTCTCTCTGTTACCCCAACTCTTCATTTAATTTGAAATACTGAAAGAAAATGCCATAAAGTATAGCTCACGCTCCACCATTTTTGTCCATAGGATCTAGCACTACGCCGTGCGGATGTCTAGAAAATAAATAGCATGCGGGTATTAAGTGCACTTGCCCACATCAGCCTTGAGACAGGGTGTGTGGAGGCTGGGCTGTTATTCGGATGAATAGACAGGCGCCTGTAGGATAGGGATGGAAGGTATTTATGTAAGCTGGCAGAGGATATGTAATCAAATAAAATATAGAGAAGGAAACGATCTTCCGCAATGTTGTAAATCCTTATGTCAACTGAGTGACATAAGCTGACATGAAAGTAGGGGGAGGTGTAATTTGCTTAAAGGAATAATTTTTCGACAGAATTAGAAGACATAGAGAGAACTATAATTAGAAAACGGAAAAGGTATAAAATGAGATATTTCGTGGAAAATACGACAAAAAACAGAAAAAAAATCAGTTAACGAAAATATAAGAGAGGAATGCGTAGCGAATATATAAAAAACTCACACAATGGAGAATACGGCAAAATTAAGCAATGAAAACCGAGGCCTCTAAGAAATGACCAGGTGTAATTGAACAGATTTCGAAAGTAAAGTAAGCTTCGCATAAGGGAGTTACGTAGCAAAAGCTGGTAGAGGGAAATGAGCATTTTGGACGAAAGTAATGCGTAAGGAGGCGAGAAATTTTTTAGTAGAAGCGAATATTTACAGATAAAATAAGCTATTAGGTCGGAATTACTCTGGAGATGCAGTTGAGATTGTGGTAGAAAATGAAATGTAAAACTAATAAACATTAACCCTGGGCCCGGGAAAGATACTTATCACAATGATTGGGTATTGCGTAACCAAACTTTTAGGAGGTATTTTGGATGGTCTTTGTAGCTGCTTCCACTTTATTATTATTATTATTATTATTATTATTATTATTATTATTAGTAGTAGTAGTAGTAGTAGTAGTAGTAGCAGCAGTAGTAATGTTGGTGGTGATATTGAAGGTGGGGTCTTATTATTGCTATTTTGACTTCATCCTGTAGCATTATTTCTGTAACAAGATGTATGTCATATTGAAGAAAATTTATAGAGCTTCAGTAATATTCAATATAAGAGTATTATATTTTATTTCTATCCAGATTAACAATTTCCCCTTTACATGATCTGTTTATGTGCTTGAGAGCATTAATTGCCATTCCGTTTCATAAAATGGAATTGCTACTTCTTGAGTTTCCTGGATCATCATCTATTAACGAGGAGGATTTGACGTCATTTAGGGATGGAATCCATTTAGAGAGCTTAACTAGAATAGCTGGGCCCATGTCAGTCACTTCAAGAAAGACTGAAGAAATAAAGATGCGTTCGTTAAGTCATCCAATTTTTTTTATGGCAGGCACATTTGATTTTTTATTTTTTCCATATCCCAACTGGGAATTCATATTCCTTTATGTTTCCCGTGAAGTCCAATATTCTCTCTATCAAAAGGCTGTTTGAAGTTCAGCAGGCTGGCCTTTCGACGATTTTATTATATTGGAGTAGGTCACTGTCCATCTATATTTATTTACGAGAGAGAGAGAGAGAGAGAGAGAGAGAGAGAGAGAGAGAGAGAGAGAGAGAGAGAGAGAGAGAGAGATTAATGGTCTTTAGTGACAAACAAGTACCCCACAGTGGTCAGTACTGTTCGGAGTGGGTGATTCTAGGTACAGTAGATCAAAAGTAGAGGAACAGTCATCATGGTCATATTTATTAGTAACACTTAAACTAATGTGAATTATATAGACATGCGAATTTTGACGAGACAGGTAATAATGACTTTTGTCAGGTTAAGAGTAAGGTCCACTTGACAGCATTATAATTGTTCGAGTCATTTTCTCATGGAAGCCAGGCTAGATTTCGGCTGTTTAGTCTTCGTTTTTAAAAAGTCTTGTAAATTCGACCAGAGAAGGTGGTAATTATGTTCATGTTTTTACTGAATATGTGGGGCTTATGTATGTAACCCATGATCCTTTACAACCTCACAAAATTTAATGTCTTTTCATATTTAATTCTAACATGACTGTGGATTATTCACAAAGACTTAGTTTTACATGCAGTATGCTTGTTATATTCTTTTCCCAAACATCGTAATGATTTCCGCATCTTGATTTTCTACACCTCATGTTATTGTCATGGGTTGTAGATTTTCGTAAAAAAGCTTTCTAGTATATGTACTAAATCTGATTATGGCAAGAGACTGTATGAAATAAAGTGTAGCGTCTCTTCGCTGTAGGATTTTTTTTTTTTTAGTTGTCCCGTCGTGGTCTAGCAGTCTGGTAGCTGGTCTAGACATATTTGTAGCAGCCTCATTTTTGTTCTCTTGTGAGGACATCCTTCATTCTTCCTACACCTTCTCTCCTTCCACCTCATGGTTACAGGGAGGATCACGTGATAAAGTCGTGGCGGATCCTACGGTCCTCTTTTTATCTTGCCGTTGGGAGGCAGCGGACAAGTCCTTTTGCACTGGGCTGTTCACGTTGGCTTTCCGTTTTCTGTTGCAATCATCGTTTTCTGTTTTTTCATAGCATTGGCAGGAACATCTACAAGAAAGGGTTGAGGTATCTTTATTCATATATGTACATTCGTCAGATATTGTAAATGAATGATAAAATTTAGAAGGATACCCTCCTGAACGTGAGAGAGAGAGAGAGAGAGAGAGAGAGAGAGAGAGAGAGAGAGAGAGAGAGAGAGAGAGAGATTACTGGAAGAATAGGATTGTAAGATGTAGCAAACGAATGCCATGTCTGTCAGGTTGACCGGTAAGTTCTCAGTTTTTATACCTCTGCGAACGTGAATTGTAAATCGAATTTTTTCATCGCATACCGTCATTTTGGCAGCAAACATGTCTCGTTTTTATAAGTATTTCACTCGCTGTTAGTTAGTAATTAACAGTCCCGTGCTGTATGACTGAAGGCGGTTTTTTTTTTATTCGTATGTGTTTATTTTGGTGAATAGGAAGAGTTTATAATTTTTCTTATAAATTACTGTACTAGTTTCATTTATATTGTACTCAAAGTTTTGTTTCATGAATAAAAATGTCTGAATTGAACTTTCTTACTTATCTGATACAAAAGTTTTGTATCCTTTAATTCTCTGTTTCTGCAGTACAGATCGGATGTATTGACCCAGCGTGTT
>NC_089743.1:61752966-61755466 GCF_040412425.1 Macrobrachium rosenbergii
ATAACAAGTTCAGTATGATGTGCGGTGCAAAGTAATTAATGGCGCAAGCGTTGTTTCTAAGGTCAGATACTTGAAGCTGCTCTAATTAAGAAGACTGAACACATGAACCTACTCATTGATCATCGAAACAATAGAAGGCTGACCAATTTTTTATGGATCCTGTTTTAAAGATGAACACTCAGCAGGAACCTGACGAATTCTAAATCCATTGTTGACTGACAAATAGTGCTCAATTGTATCTCCGTTGTTCAATTTGCATGGGCATTTTTCGTCTTCATTGTACCTGTTTGTAGAGTTTTGTTCAGAAAAAAAAAAAAAACGCGCTCGCGCGCGCACACATATGTACAGGTATGTATGTTTAGACGATTTAAGGTCCATTTCATCTCAAAAGGACCCTTGGTTCGACGAATTCACAAATAGGGACACACTTTGACCCGTCATTGTGCTACGGTAACTTACTTTGGACCGTTCAGACGCGGGCATCGGTCATGGCTTCCATTTCAGTAAGCACGAAATCAAAGATATATTTCAGTAGGGAGACTTTTAACGTGACCTTCCTTTAATCTAACCGTAACCTAGGGGGCCAACCTGGTTGGTGACCCTCCACCAGGGCTCCCCCCACAACCCATGTGATAACGTGCAAAAATCAAGGGCAATATTTGTTTTACCGTATTTGGAGTCATTGGATTCAGCGTCTTGTAGATCTAATAAATTTTTCAGATTGATGCAACTGGTTTCGACCAGTGAGCTGCTAGGTGCGAGTGGAAGACAATGGATGGAAATTCTGAAGAGGGTGTTGGACAACTTTTGAGCGGGTACACACACTTGATTAAATCCAAGGATGCCCGAAATTTACACTATCTTGTCTAGATAATGCTACCTAACACAGTAAATAGAAAAGTAACCGTCATACAATATTTCCTAGTTACCATGTCTTTGTAACACGTTGCTTTTAGAATGCCCCACTGCAGTCGAGATAGTATGGATTCTTGGGGTGTCCTGACCCACAGAGTTAAATCTGTTATTAACAGTGCAGTGCTTAAAAAACACGCTTTGATGAGAGGCTACTAAACGACTTTCAGCAATCAGCCCTGCAGTGGTTTTGGCATGTACATGATCTAGTAGTACCAAGAGCAGAGTTTCCGCCGAACGGTCCGGTACGACCCAGTATCTGTTAACCCAACGACTTCAGTTATACTTCCCCTTCCTGAATTTGTTCTTGTCCATTTCAATTAGAGCCAGGACCACATTTGTTCTTGTCCGTTACAAGAATTTTTGGGCACATATTGCGGTAGAAATAATAGCAGTCCACCTGGGTATGCAAAGCAAGATTGGAAAAAGACGATGTTCAGCATTTCCTGGGGCAATAATTATGAAAATAATTATAATAATTTATCTAAACGATAATTTAGATCGTGATGTTTTCATTGTGCAATAGGAATTTGGGGGCACTCCAAAAAATACACGGCTTGCCGATGCGCGTCGAACTACCGTTGTACAGGTAACGCATTCTGCATCCGAAACATGCGCTGCACGTTCGTCTGTAATCGCCTGGCATGTTGTTTTGGTATAAACACTCACAGTTATTCGTCAATTTTAGAAAACCAACACGTCCTCCAACTTGGGGTTGTGGATGTTGCTATATTGTTCACAAGAAATTAACAAGCGGTTCAGTACGTTCTTGTACATTGCAACACTTCACCGTTGGCATAAAAATTCAAATTGGATGACTGTGGCCTAGGTCAGAAGGGCATATTTAAAATTAATTTTTGTTGGCCAACAAAATGGCCTTGGGTATAGGCCAAGTCGACGTGTGCATACGGTTTGTTCTGTTTAAAAGAAGAGAAAAGTCTAAGACTACCGTTCACTTCGGTGGCAAACAGGAGAATTACGGACTGCGCTAAAATAAGGGAAATCTGTGAATGAATAATTGATCAGGTAATGCCATTTCCGGATGGTTTAGGACACGCTGAACAATTTTTTTACTGTGCCATTTTTGAATTTGATGATTTATTCATCAAAAGAAAACAATGACCGTTGATCGACATGTATCTGGTCGTCTTGCACATACTACCCATTATTGTTATTTTAATAATACATCTTAAATAAATAATTGCCGCAACGTGGCAAAATAGCTTAGGTACCCATGTAATTTGAGGAAGAAAATGTGTTCAGCCTTGGAAACGTTGAAAGAAAACGAATTAGGTACGTTGTAACTGGAGGACTACAGTAGACTCAATCTCACCGCCATTCTCTACCAATATTAAGCTGTATATATAGGAATATGATTAATCTTGAATAGATTCTCTCTCTCTCTCTCTCTCTCTCTCTCTCTCTCTCTCTCTCTCTCTCTTCTATATATATATATATATTGTATATACCTATATATATAGATAATTTATATATATACATATAATTATATATATATATATATATATATATATATATATATATATATATATATATATATATAAGATACATAAGTATGTGTATATATACC
>NC_089743.1:61760466-61762966 GCF_040412425.1 Macrobrachium rosenbergii
GCCAAAACCTTAACCTGAATTACCCAAGAGAGTGATCACCACTAAGCCGAAAGCTCACTCTGTTCTTTATGAACAGGAGAGTAGTGGTGAGGCTATCAGTGCCTCTCGCGTGGTGCACTGTAAGCATTACTTAACCCGTTTGCAGTGTCAAAGTTGCAGCGTCCCTTCGGCCGCTAGCTGCATCCATTCTTTTATCCTTTTACTTTACCTTCATTTCAATTTCCTTTCTTCAGTTTTGCTGTCCAACCTCTAACCTCTAACAGCAATTGTAGGGGTTTCTCCCAGTTCCACCCATAGATCCTTGTATTTCATTTCCTTCATTTTCTGGATCTTTTCAATTGTCTTAGGCGCTGAAGGGCCGCAATTGCCCTGTTCCCTGGCCTAACTGCCTAAATTTTACAAATTAGTCGGTTAGTTAATGTCTTCGGGAGAATTAGTAGGGGATTAGATTACATGAGGATAAGGTGTCTTGCCACGGAACGATTAAGGCAAAAGGTAAAAGATAATCGGTAATAAAAATTGCAGCAGATGACCTTGAAAATGATTCATGCGGCAGATGACTTTGAAAATGACACCGGCAGGAATGCACGCACCCATTGGCACTCAGTTTATTTTTTTACTGTTTGACGAGGTGAGGGAAAGCACCGTGCGGAAAGAGGAAAACCGCATGTGAAGGCTGGCACGAAGCAAACGTGTGGGTAGTGCGTTTGGGAGTGTTGGTTCCCTGGCAGGAAGGGGACGTGGGCATCAGTGGGCCGTGGAATTATTTTCCCCACCGGTATGCGGAATGTGTAGGTGATGAATAAGCGTTTAGAGAAAATGTTCGGCATTAATGCTGTCTTTTGCTCTTCATCTTACGAGGTATGCCCACCTTCATTCGCAGCTTCTGCTCTGTTTTATTACGAAGGGGAGACGGTCCATTTCTTCTGTTATAGGCTGAGGAGGAGTTATGCAGGCTGTCATCGCCTTCTTCTCTTACTCGCTCCGCCCCTCCTCCTTCCTCCCGTCTTCCTTCGCTGCACCACACTTAAAAGCTTTGGCACTCGACATGATCGTAGGTGAGGGGAGTTGGGGGCACAGAAGGGCAGTCACTGAGTGTGTGTGCGAGTGTGTGTGTGTGTGTGTGTGTGTACGTGTGTAGTTAGCCAAAGCTGTGGTTGCTTCAGTGTGGCTGTAGTCGTGTGTGTTAATGTAGTGCTTCTGGGTGCTTCTCTTGTAGAAATCATTCCGTACAGGAAAAGGAGAAACAAAAACGATGTAGTTGAATTCAGTTTGTAGTTTTTATCTCCGATGGGTCCTCCATACAAACTCCAACATCACTTATATTATCACATGGGTACTTACTGACAAACAGACTCTTTTGTTATGTTAACTTGATTGCTGAAAATGCCGGTGTCGTTAAGGGCGAGACAAGAGGAATGGACGTCGTGAGAAGTGCCCTGATGGAGGCCTTTGTAAGGGGCGGAGAAGGATTTCACCACCACCGTCATCTCAACCATCAGCTTCATCGTCTTAGGTTTGATTTCATAGCCGTCAACTTTTTCAGTCGCCTTGTTTCTGAGAAGCCCGTAAGCGTGGGCGTCATGACACCCTGTCACGTCGGGTGTATTTGTTAGAGCAGTAACCTTCGTGCCCTTCGTGTAATCGCCCTTACGGCTTGGCAGTAAAGGCTCCCCATACCCAGGAAGCGTTAGATTGGTCAAGTGGCGAATAATTTTCATTGAGGATATCCAGGTAGTAGTACCCAATCAGGGGGTGCTGGCGCCTCCCCAAGTTCAGTACAACTGAAGGAGAGGTATTGGTTATGCTACCGAAAGCCTTGCGAAATAAGCTGACCACTTTGTCTTACAAGCGGAAGAAGGGCGTTCCTCTTGGACTGGCCTAGCAAAAGGAACCAGGACGCCCTTGTCGCCATTCGTCGGAGGCGCAGGCGCCTTCTGACGAAAAGAATGTTTTACCTCCTCCTTTGGATTCTGATGGAGGTGAAACACTTGCTGGAAGGGCAAGACCGCTATCAACTGGAAGAACTTCAACTTCTGCGGGATCTCTGGGCCCCTGGCGGTGTGTTGGCTGCCCTGTGGAATGCCTTCGCCGATTTCATTCCAGCTGACCCGTCCGTCGTGACCTCTTGTTACTGGTCTGGATATGGATATGTTTCAGGTATGGTATTCTCTCCCTCGCTGTCTGTCTGCCCACCTGTGTCCAAACCACAATATGATGTTACATTTTAAAGAGGCTTCAGTTGTTTTCAGCTGATTTATTATATTGATGAAATACTTTTAAGGCTGTGATTTTTTTTTAATTGAGGGTGCCAACACTGCAGAAAGGTAGGGGCAGTGACTGCTCCCTAGATGATTTTCTTGGAACCATCTCCTTTCATGGAGAACTGTGTAAAGCCATGATTGGGGCGTGAATTATATTTGCACTGTTTGATATATTCTGTATTGAGTTGTTTAAAGTTGATCTAATTATGACGAAAAGAAATTAGGTAACCATCTTA
>NC_089743.1:61767966-61770466 GCF_040412425.1 Macrobrachium rosenbergii
GGCCACCACCGGGCCATGGCTGAAAGCTTCATGGGCTGCGGCAGAGAGTTTCATGGGCTGTGGCTGAGAGTTTCATACAGCATTATACGCTGTACAGAAATCTCGATTGTGCCGAAGAAACTTTAGCGTATTTTTTACTTGCTTAATGTTGTATTTGCGCGTATAGGTTTGTTGACTGTGACCAATAAGTAAAATATCTCAGTAAAAAGTAATAATGTTTGTCATTGCATTACCATGGTAGGTATTGTTCGATTTCAGCTCACAAGAGAAATATCTCATCCCTGCAGATATCTGTGAGCACGTGCAGAAAAAAGGTCTCTCCATTTTGGTCGTGCAGTTTCTAAGAGCTTGGGACTACCGTAGGTTTAAAAATTGTAGGTAGCAGATTTCCTTAATTAAACTCCTGTTTTACATTTAAAGGAAATTTTGCAGAAGGTATAAAAAAAGAACAAAAAAATCACTCATTTATTGTACTTCTCAGTTCATCCGTTGTATCCGCATAGTTCTGCCAAAATTCTTAAAATTTCGTTATCATTTTGACGAGTTGCCTCTTGCGGCTCGTTTCATTATCTGATATCGACTGATGTATGTACTACTTTAAGTGAGATGTAATTTTCACATTCTTGTTGGAACAGTATTAGAATTATGTTTCCAGTTCTCATTACCTCGCCTGGCACAAAGAAAACTTCGTATATTGTGCTTCAAGTTAATTTTTCTTATCTGGTACTTGCATAGTTCTGGCGAATGTGGCCTTGGAGATTTCATATATACAGTGTATATATATATATATATATATATATATATATATATATATATATATATATATATATATATATATATATATATATATATATACATACATACATACATACAAACATACATACGTATATACACACACATATATATACACACACACAAACACATATACCTACATACACATCCACTATAAACATTCTGTTGCTCTTCCATCAAATATTTCAACACATTTCTCAAATAACTACAAGAGTTGTTCTCGTATTTCACTTTCCAAAATGGTCTTCCTCCCATTTTTATCAGTTCTCTACCCTCCATCTCTCGTCCGTGCTGCCATAATGAAGAGAAGATAAATATCCCTTGTGTTTACCCAGATCTCCAGAGGAGCTGTCCCTCCATTATACAAACACGTTCGCGAACACATTTGTTAAAGTTTCCCCTCTTTTGTGTTTATCGTCGTCTGAGTGAGTACGCTCACGGCGAAGATGGTCGTCTGTGTAGATAGGATTAAGTGGAATGATACGGATACGTACTACTATTTTTCAGGTAATGACTTTTTCATTTTTTATTTTCTTTACTATTCGTTACACTTGCTCTACACCACTTTGCGGGTTTATGACAGAATTTGGAAGACTTATCCCCATTTGCTTTTATTGATTTCGATTTTTATATATTGTGAAAAGAAAACCATTGTGCCGGCTTTGTCTGTCCGTCCGCACTTTTTCTGTCCCCCCTTAGATCTTAAAAACTACTGGAGCTAGAGGGCTGCAAATTGGTATGTTGAGGATCCACCCTCCAATATAAAAATTGTAACCATCTAGCCTTAGTAGTTTTTATTTTATTTAAGATTAACGTTAGCCATAATCGTGACTCTGGCAACGATATAGGCCAGGCCACCACTGGGCCGTGGTTAAAGTTTCATGGGTTGCGGCTCATACAGCATTATACCGAGACCACCAAAAGGTAGATCTATTTTCGGTGGCCTTGATAATACGTTGTACAGAAGACTCGATTGCGCCGAAGAAACCTCGTCGCATTTTTTACTTGTTTTTTGTGTCACAAAAAATTTGGTATTAAAATCTGAAAGGTTATTATGCTCATGCTAGAGTTTTGGCGATTTGACAGGTATGTATATTTTCCCCATCATAATTTCTTTGCTTTTATATATGCAGGCGTTCCATATCTTTAAGAATTCCAAGGTAATTCCAAACACGCGGCAGTTCTTGGCATAACGTAGCAGTTACAGACAGAAAGAAAGGAAATTTCAGTTACATAACTGAATCACGTTCATATGTTATTTAATTTTCTGGTTTTTTTTCTTACAATAAAGTTCTGGGAATTTTGTAATACATGTTACAGACTAACATCATAGGCTCTTGTAAGGTTAAAATTCCATGGACGTAATGAAATAATGAATGTTTCATAATTTAGTCCAAATTTAGTTTAGTCCAAATTATTTGAAAAAATTATAAAAATTTTTTTGTGACTGTTTCAAATGCCTTTAAAATAGATATAATAATAATGATTACATATCGAGTCCATAAACTTTAAACCGAGTAGTAACGATTCCTTTCTCTTCTTTAACAGGTAAGTCGAGATGGTGGTGCCATCTGTTGTGAGAGGAGCCCAACTACCACTGCGAGCAGTGGCCGACGCGCTCTTAGGCAGAAGTGGGATACTGTTTCCTCCTTTTCTACGGCTAAGTAACCACTAGACTGCAGTGGCCGTGATATACTGCTGGTGGTCT
>NC_089743.1:61777966-61797966 GCF_040412425.1 Macrobrachium rosenbergii
TCACTTTGCAGGAGGACATCATCCACATTCAGATGCCGCGAGACCATGCTGCTCATCACCAGAGATCTTTTACTCTCTTTGCTCTGGAGCTTAGGCATGTTCCTCCTGACGGTGTTATTGATTCGTATGCTCATAAGTTTAAAAGAAGCTGTAACAGCGATTTACTGCACCAGGCGCTATTATTTTAATTGCACAAGTTTATTTTGGTGCTCATGTACTTATATATTTATTTGCATGTTAACTGGGCCGTGTTTTTCTCGTGTTTTCTTTGAAATGCTTTTCTGCGCTCGTTCACTTTTGCTAGCTTTTAATGTTAATGGCCTTTTAGACTCGTTACATGTTCATTTTTGTAGATTTTGTTTAATGATAATTATCGTAAAATTAATAATTTGGTTATTCTTGTTCGCATTGTATCAGATTGTTGTGTTTATGTTGCCCAACTGTTCAATCTCAGCGTGAGATTGCACATTCTCTTTCAAGTTTTAGTTTACCAGGCATCCATTTTTCCCCTTTAACATTCAGTGAGAAAGTCCCCAAACGCCTCCTTTTCTTTTCGTATGTGTAAACGGCCCCCAGCTCCTCTGGAATATACCAGTACCTGTCGTACATGAATTCTGTAAAGCACTCGAATTCGGCGGATAACCCCTCCTAATGTCGGTGGTAAATGGAAAAGGCTTGAAGATTCCCCTCGTTGTGAATTCTTGTTTGAATTCGGATGGCTTGTTTAGCGAAAGTTTTTTTTTGTAATCCATTTTAAACTGAAAAAATTATGTAATTTAAGGGGACGACTCTCTCTCTCTCTCTCTCTCTCTCTCTCTCTCTCTCTCTCTCTCTCTCTCTCTCTCTCTCTCTCTCTTTTCACACACACATCCGCACACAGAATCTCACTGAGAAACGTTATATTCTTATTTAGAGACAGAAGAGGATGGAAAGTCATTATCGACGTTAACAGGTCAAATATTAAAGACTTGCGTCTCGAATTATATGTTTGATTTCCTTATTGTCACAATTGGTATATCATTATTTCTTCATTGTTTTGAATTATATATCAGAGTTCTCTTTTTCAATGCTGATTATATTATATTACAAAACGCCAGTTTTACAGGAGAGCTTTTTTTCCATTCTATATAGCATTTTTTTAAACTTCGGACCATTACATCTTGCAATGTTATTTGGGCTCTCATTTTTGTTGGAGGGGCGGGGTGGGATTAAGCCGCTTTAGTTGAAATTATTACTAAAGAATTTCCTATCATTTTCATCGGGTTCTCGACTAATCTTACTGAACATCGTCTTGGCAGTTTTGATTTTCTAAATGAAAGTTCATTAAATACTTGCGTGGTCTGAAGAAATTCGTTTTGAAAAGGAATTGTGAATACTGAACGCAAAATTTTCAAAAACCTTTTGTGCATAGTGTAAGGTATAGTCTGTCCTTTACGTAGTTGAGAGAAGCATGCCTGTCTTGCATATAGTTTTAACCGAATACCTCTTTTGTACATGATTTCATGCACATAAGTTTCTTTTGCATAGTTTAAGGCATATGCCGCTAGCGTGCACGGTTTCGAACGTCTGCCTTCCTTGTGCGCATGCCTGACTTTCGTTGGAAGTAGAGCATGACTTGGAGTTGAGATGGATTATGTTCTTTCGTGATTATAACACACTGGTGTCAGGGGTCCCACCGACGCGGCGCGGCGGTAGGCGGTGCCGCTTTTCGTCCTTCGGAGTGCCAGCTGTTTCACTGTGTCATTCTTGGCTACGACTTTGTAATGGGACTGATAATGGTGGAAGCGGGGAAACATTCCGCAGTTATGTAACTGTACAAATATATTAGAAGATAAAACTATACAGAGAACTTTCGAGAATCTGTACGATTCTCCCTCTCAAATGAGAATCGTGCAGATCTCGAAATCTCTCAGTCAGAGATTTATTTTTATATATGTTCGTAGAGTTACATTGCTGTGGATTTGTTTCACTATTTTAAGAGTCATTGTACTGTGAGAATTTTTTTTTTATAAAATGATGGAAGGAGTCTTAGCAGATTTAGCAGTATTTTGTTTTTATTATGTAGTTGAGAGCATGAGGTATTGCTTTCCAATTTTTGTATAAGGTTGTCTCCTGTTTTACAGCCTGAAGAATATTATTTTATTAATAAAGTACAATTTCAAACTGCATTTGTCTACTTGCAAAAATAAAATGCCATAGCACCTAAATTAGACTGCGCTTTGAAGCATATAACAAATTCCGAGCTGCACTGAACGCCTGCACAAAACAATACACATACAATATATGGAAGACCCGAAAGCTCCCATAAGCGCCATACTGTGAGAACGATTTCGAACACCTTGCACCGGTCCCGGGAGCGAGCGAACTTCGAAAACAAATGCTTCTTTTTACGAGCGTTTTAGGGCGCTGACGATACGGATATTTGCCAGGTGTGCCTCCACATCCAGACCAAAGATAATGTTCCGATAGATCCCACGGGGAAAATGAAATAACAGGAGGGAAGGAAAAAAAAAGAAAGAAATACCGCCACGAAAAATATGGAATAGGTGCGGCGCTTTGTTGCTGTATTCTCTCTCTCTCTCTCTCTCTCTCTATATATATATATATATATGTGTGTGTGTGTGTGTGTGTGTGTGTGTGTGTGTTTGTGTGTATGTACACTTGTTTTTTATATGTAAATGCACGTGTGGATTTACATTTTTGTTAAACTTAAGCCTATTTTAGATTCATCCTGAAGGATTTTATGGTTGATTCAGTTAATATAAGCAAACCGACAATTGTATAGACACAGTTTTAACCCCTAGCATCGTTCCTTATATACCGGCAATTAGTGGACACGCGGGCAAGCGAGATTAATCGAAGTAATTACCGTTCTCAGTTTTCCTAAGATTGGAACCAAGTTTTGGGAAAAGTCAAGCAGGTTTCACGAAAGTTTGGATGAATTTGTAAGTTATGGTATAGAGAATTTTTTGCCATGGACGAGTAAATATTACCACAAAGGATTTGAGAGTTGGAGGGAAAATGGTCTGATATTTGGAAAATATTAATAATATTGTAAGACGACTTATGAAGACTTTGCATATTTGTCGAGATTTAAAGAAAGAAATGGAAGAGTATAGTTTTCATTGATAATATAATGAATTCCAGAATGGTATTATAAGAATTTCAGGATTTTATATTAATATACTGGAAAATGTTATTCATGTTATAGGATAGCATTAGATTTCAAATTGGAAAAGGCATAATTGAGCAAGGAAGATTTGCAGGGAAGGTCACGCAGATTATTGGATAAAATTCATAGATGTTAATTAACTAATGATGAGCCGATGACCGAGCCAAAGTCAGAATTTTAGGACAATGTTATTAGGTATTATGAAAATATTTTTATATTTTTTATCATGCTGTCCTGGGAAAATAAATTGTCTTTTGGTAGCTGTCCGTAATGTCTTCTGGGAAAAGGAACTTATATCAGCTTTGAGTGCTTTACTTTACTCTTCATACTCAAACATGATTTCAAGATATATGTAGGATATACTCTCTGCAGTAAACGAAACATATAGTGTAGATGTAAATATAGATAGTATTTTATATGCGTTTATGTATTAGATGGAAAAGATTCTGTGGGCAAAGGCTAAATTATTTTTCCGACGTTCTCCCCTTTGGAAGAAAGTTCTTTGGCGACAATATTATAATATTTATGTATCTGTCATCTGTCTGTCTAGTGTGTCAACATATGCAAAATTTTTAGCCTTCAAGTTGAGTCTCATTCCTTGTCACAGTAGTGTGAGGTCGTTGAGTATACTTATATATGAGACTCGGAATCGATCAGTCGCTGTGCATTAAATTGCCGTCACTCTTCGTGATTGCTTGCATGAAAGCGAGACCTTGTTGCTTTCTATCAAGGTCTTCTTGGAATCACTAAAACTAGAGCAAGGTCAATGTCAGGGCTTCTCAAATTGATTTGAATCACAGGCAGACACCTTAATGTACTTGCGCGCTGGCATATATATATGTGTGTGTGTATATATATATGTATGTATATGTATATATATATACATATATATATGTATGTATGAATGTTGTAATGAGTATTTTGTAGTTTTTCTCAGGAACCACCATGATTAGGAAACCCAGCTTGAAATATATATATATATATATATATATATATATATATATATATATATAAAATATATATATTTATATGCATATATAATATATATATATATATTCATATATATATATATACATATATATATATACATATACAGGTGTGTGTGGCGCATGTACATAATACTTGTGCCTTCATTTCTCTCTGTACATTTTCTATCCCTTTCAGTAAGGTCCATTTTTTCCTGCTGCTGCACATCCATTAGCAACGTGGCTCTCCCATGTGAGAAGCCTTATTTTAGCGTTCCTCTACGCAACCCCATTTTATGTCTTCCCACTTATTTTCTTCTGAGACTTGTTATGAGACCCGAATTTTTCTTACCTCTTCATTTTTTCGAGGCCTTTCTTCCTTGTGCCTTTTATTATCTTGGCGAGGTTCAGATAACAGATTTGATATTACCAAATTACTCCATTTATAGGTACTCCGTGATTGTTACCAGTTTCGTTTCTAAATGTTTCTCATGACTTTCATTTGTTACTTTTATGTTAAAAGGAAAGTTTTTGCCATGAAATATTCCTAATTCGTGAAAGCTTGCAACTCGCCATTGTCAGCAGCGCTACCGTTCTTTTTTTTACTTGAATGTCCAACCTTTCACTCTCCCATTCCCATTTCATTAATTTTGTGCCTCTGGAATTATAGAGACGTCGAGGTATGAGGGTTTTTTCAAGTGTTGGTTTTGTAAGAAGTGAAAACAGCTGGGGTCTTGCTCGTCAAAATGAGAGAAAAATGGTTTCTCCGTACACGTCTTTGTTGGCAGCAGCTTCTTTCAAATTCGAGAAAATCTCTCTGTTCTGGGAACACAAAAAGACTTGAAATGTGTACCAAAACTGGAAGGTAGGAAAAATAACAGTTTTCAGAAAGTTTATTTACCATGAAGTTTGATCATTTATGGATTATGTTACTTGAGTTATTCATACCTCCAACAATATAACAGGGATTTCTGCAAACTGCCCGCTTTTATGCTTAGTTATATATAGACGTGAAACGAAGTATCACTGTAATACGACCCGCGCTTAGATTTTGATCATGTCTTAATTTATAGTGTAGCAAATGAAAGCTATACGACAAATAATTCAAAGAGGTCAGAAGTTATGGTTGTGGTGGTGCCGTTAGTGCACCTCACGTGGTGCACTGTAGGCAATACTTAAGGTTCTTTGCAGCGTCACTTCGGCCCCTAGCTGCAACCTCTTTCATTCATTTTACCGTACCTCCGTTCATATTCTCTTCCTTCCATCCTACCGTCCACCCTCTTCTAACAGTTGTTTCATAGTGTAAATGCGAGGTTTGTTTTCTGTTCCTCCTTTAAAACGATTTTACTCTCAATTTCCCTTTCAGCGCTGAATGACCCCATAGGTCCCGGAGCTTGGCATTTGGCCTAATTTTTATATCCCATACTATCTGTAAGAAGAGATGGCAAAGAAAACATCCATGCGTGCGTTCTTGTCTTTCTGTCCTTGAAATCTGGCAAGTTTCGTCCTTAAACAAAGCAGCCACCAGCCATAAAGTGACTGGCATACATTGGTCTTTAATGCAGACTTCTGGGGAGCTTGAAACGACCGCTGGACAAGGACCGTCGTTGTCGTGAAATCTTTGACATCAGCTGACTGTTGGAGCGATGTCTGTGGAAGGACTAACCGGATTTGGAAACAAGCAACGTTATATAAACACGCTCATTCATATTCCTTCATACTGACACAACTATTTGCATTTGTACACACACGGTTACGCTTTTTACCCATACTATACTGCATCTTTATCATAATATGCTGTATATACATGTACTTAGGTACGTTATGTGTCTATATTATTATTATTTGTAATAATAGTAGAAGACATCACAGAAACTGAACTGCGTTTTACCCATTAAACCTCTGACATGACATTAGTGAGAGATGCATAAAAAATGATTCAATTATGGCCTTGTACTTATATTCTAAAACGGGTAATATCATAATCACTCATTTTCACGTGTTTTGTTTTGTAAGGTTGAAAGCGTCCTATTTGCTCTTAGCTAACAATTTCGAGGAATAAATTAGGCCTGCATTTCTTCACACTCATTTAATTTTCATAACGGAAATACTCCAGCAAAATTGTTTTTTCCTCGCTGGTAATTTTTCAGAGGATTTGTTTGCCGTAGGAAACGCAGATGTCTGGTTTAACTCACATGATAATGCCACATAGCGCTTATCTCGACGATAAATTCTAAGTACACTACCAGGCACAGTCTCTTTTAAGCCCTACCCTCTCTCTCTCTCTCTCTCTCTCTCTCTCTCTCTCTCTCTCTCTCTCTCTCTCTCTCTCTTGTCGTGAGTTGTAAGCATAAGAAGAGACGTCACCCCCAAAAGCTCTGCGGCATTGATAGTGGTGTGGTGCAGTGTGAGGATACGTCCCGGGCTGTAGACAGGGGTCTACACCCCCTCCCTGGAGCCCCCACCTTTTCCTCCACTTCACTCATTTCCGTTAATTTTTCTGTTTTTAAACGTGTTTGCTTTATTTGCTTTATTGGCTTGGTATTGCATACAGATTTTGGTTTGACTTTTATGAGTTATATTGTGATATTTGCTCGAATGGTATTTTATCATTAATGTTCAGATTCTGTCAGTTTCCTCAGGTTCTATTTTATATTTGTAAATTCTGTTTGTTGCTATTTTACAAATATTTTTCCTCTGTATTCTTATTCCTTTTTTCTTAATATCGATAACTGTTCCTCGCTCTGAAGCTCTATTGCTCAATATTGCACAACTTTTCTTTTTTTATCTGCCATTCTTGCAGTATTTTTTAAAATGTTCTTTTTTCACATTATTAGTTTTTTCTTACCGTTTCTCATTTTTATATTTGTTTTTTTTTTTCTGTGTTAGTCCATTGTCTTGTGTATTTCATTTTTCTCTGCATCTCTGCCTTTACCTCGTAATGGTGTCATTTCCTTTTAATAAATATTTTCTTACTCTTCCATCTTTTTACCGCTCGTAAATTCATTCATTATTGAAGGATATGAAAGCTTTGTAAATGGAATGAAGTTTTACCATTTCACTGTATCGTTCAGGCCTCGTAGGCCCTCTCCGGAATGATAAGACATTTTCTCTCTCTTTTTTCTCTCTCTCTTTCTTTATTTGCTTTGATTGGTATTTGCTGTAGTTTCTTCCTTTTTCGTTTGTCGTTTTTAGTCCTTTTCACTTTCTCAGTGCTGAATTGAGCAAATAATTTAAACTCAATTTATTCCATTTATCATACATGTAGTACTTATTAATTTCGTCTTAAGCTTTTTTATCTTCGCTTTCGTGCAAAATCGTATTTTTTCCATTATTGTTAACCGTTTAGCTGATTTTCGGCCAATTTAGTTTTCTGTCAAAGAAAACTATTGTGCTGGTTTTGTCTGTCCGTCCGCACTTTTTCTGTCCGTCCTCAGATCTTAAAAACTACTGAGGCTAGAGGGCTGCAATCATCAAACATACCAAATTGCAGCCCTCTAGCCTCAGTAGTTTTTGTTTTATTTAAGGTTAAAGTTAGCCATAATCGTGTCTGGCAACGGTATAGGACAGGCCACTACCGGGCCGTGGTTAAAGTTTCACGGGCCGCGGCTCGTAGAGCATTATACCGAAACCACCGGAAGATAGGTCTATTTTCGGTGGCTTTGATTATACGCTGTACAGAAAACTCGATTGCGCCGAAGAAACTTTGGCGCATTTTTACGTTTTTTTTTTTTTTTTACACTGTAAACAAGCATTTTGCTGTTGACTTGTAGTAATCCGTATGGAATATTACCATACCATTTAACATATTTAATCTCTCAGTATAAGCACACGTATTCCATCTCTCCCCCTTCATTTTGTATTTTTACGGTTGTCAATAATCTGACATAAATTATAATAATTGCTATCTTCCCCGCCGGGTCAGCTACACGTTTCCATGCTTTTAATCTTCCTGCACTGTAAGGATGAATATTTTATCAAGATTCACGGAGTAATACCGCGTCCAGGAAGTGGTATACATTTCCTTTGCATTTATGAATTTCGACCAATTGTTCTAATCTTGTTTTTATGTCTAGAATAGCATTATATTTACATATATTATTTAGACCTGCTTAAAACTTCGTAATGTACGTTAAAGGAACAACTGATTTTCTTACTTTATTTTTATTAATCGACTCATATTCGTTTAAGGAAATATAGATGTTACTTATCACTCCGAGCTTTCAGTAAACAAGCATTTTGCGGTGCTTGTATGAAAATTTGTATGCTTTGGTAACTGTGATTTGATATTTTATACATTACACATATGTATACATACAGTATATATACTGTATATACAGTATATATATATATATATATATATATATATATATATATATATATATAATATATGTATAATGTGTGTGCGTGGTGTGTATGTGTCAGTGTGTATACATAAATTTATTTCTGTGAAACACGTGCTCATGTGTTCATTAGTCCCTATATAAATAAATAACTATTAAATGTGTATGTATATATATATACATATATATATATATATATATATATATATATATATATATATATATATATATATATATATATTATATATATATACGTGTGTGTGTATGTATCGATTGCTTTGTACAATTTCAGAGTAATGATGCACGAATGGAGAAAGCGTTTTATTCTTATTCTTCAGTATCTTAGAAATTCCTTGTTTGTATTCATTGTGCAGACGTGAGCCTCGCTGCATATTCGTCGAAGCCTTGGCATTGACTCTAAATTTACGTCCGCCGGGCTTCCTAATACTCTCTCTCTCTCTCTCTCTCTCTCTCTCTCTCTCTCTCTCTCTCTTATATTCTCGAAGCCTTGGCATTGACTAATTCGTCCAAGCCTTGGCATTGACTAAATTTACCGGGCTCTCTCTCTCTCTCTCTCTCTCTCTCTCTCTCTCTCTCTCTCTCTCTCTCTCTCTCTCTCTCTCTCTCTCTCCTCCTGAATTGTTCCTCCAGTATATATGCTTCATGCTATTCTTATTATGATTATACGTTATGGCGTTGAGAAAAGTAGTATCAGTGGTATATAATGGTAAGTTTTATTATTTTTCAATATAATTTTTATTTCAGTAGTAGTAGTAATAATAATAATAATAATAATAATAATAATAATAATAATAATAATAATAATAATAATAATAATAATAATAATAATAATAGTGTCGCCCGTATATTGCCATCTTCCGCGCATATTTATAAACTGCTTACTAATAATAATAATAATAATAATAATAATAATAATAATAATAATAATAATAATAGAAATAGAAGCAGTAGCTGCCGTATCTTCAAATATTCTGTGGTAACTCTTGCAATATTTTTCTTATATATGGTAGCGTCTTTGGTAATATTATGTAATATACGAAGTATTTATAGGTATGTTTTGCCCTCCCACACATATCCTGGATTTTCTTGTCTCGTCAATAGTGTTTTTACCTTCATAATGCTACTGGTAACCACTAGCCTTTTCGTACATTCCCGGCCGGGCTGGTGCTGAAAATGGGGAATTGACACGTTTTATATATATATATATATATATATATATATATAATTATATATATATATATATATATATATATATATATATATATATATATATATATATATATATATATATATATATATATATATATATATATATATATATTATATATGTATATATACATACGTATATATGTATATTTATATCTATCTATCTATGTATATATATATTATATACATACATATACATATAATGTTTGTATCTATGTGTCTGTGTATACTGGACTTATGTATATATTCACTTCTGTGTAAATTTTATGATGTACCCTTACTATTATTATTTCACTTATTATTATTACTTATTATTATTATTATTATTATTATTATTATTATTATTATTATTATTATTATTATTATTATTACATGACAACTCCCAAAGCAATTAGAAAAACAAGATGTTACAACCGCAAGGATCCTAACCGGAAAATTATCCCAATACAGAACATGCACTTGACAAGTAAGGGATGAAATATGAAAGAGTAATAACAATGCATCATACATCATACAGATGTATTGCGTGCACCCAGGTGACGAAGTATCCTGTATTATTATCAGTATGCTGTTGTTAGTTATCTGTGCTCTGAAGATGCAAACTTTTCTTATCAATTTTCATGCAGCGCTGATTATTACTACATCTCATGAAGAAACACACTGTTATCATTCTTCCTATTATTATTCTTATAATACTCTTTCATTTTGTTTATTTCTTTGTTTTTTGTCGTGTAAGGTGCAGATGCATGAGAATGAATGTCAGAATTGTCAACTGACAGCTGTAACATAAGACGCAGCTGTATGTTCGTGCAAATACTTTCTGTACTCATGTGCCCTCATTACAATGAATAACCCAATTGTCTCGGGTCTAGCATAATTATCCACAATCCTAATTAATTGTGTTCGCTAATTCCCCTGATTCATTCTGTGCACGTCGGCCTTGTGTTCAACCAGCAGTGCGAATCTATTACGAGCTTCCAGTAAGAATATCAAACAAGAGTATAAAAAGATAAGCGGATTATCATTTGCTGCAATTGTTGTCATTCATGTTGTGCATAAATTGTAATGGATTGGCTGTTGCTTCTCCTCCTTCCTTTTTTCTTCATGATATGGGTTTAGGATCTTTGGATTGCAAGTAAATTATAGGAATTAAATTCCCTCACCCTTATTCCATTAATTCGTCCTACTTTGTTCCATACTTTTGTTATGTATATATTTCTGTATATTTACAAGTATACACGCGTACATTGTGTCATGTCAGTTTTCATGCAACACAGTTATATTCAGTTTTCATGCAACACAGTTATATATAGTCTATATATATATATATATATATATATATATATATATATATATATATATATAATACTAAAACTCTGAAATGTTTGTTTGTTTGTTTGTTTGAACGCACACTTCAATATTCGCGAGGCTGCAGCAGAAGGAGCCAAAGACAGCTGGATTCTTGAAGACTTCTTCCAGGAAGCCGTGATAATCCAGGAGTTCTTCAGGAGCTGAAGACGGCTTCACAGGATCATGGAGTTGTGAAGACGTCTTCAAGAAGACGTTATAATCCAATGGGCAGTTCCTCAGGAATTTTTCAGGAGCTGAGGACGGCTTCATATGATCCTGTAGTCTTTAAGAGTTCAAGAAGACGTTATAATCCAATGGGCGTTTCTCCAGGAGTCCTTCAGGAGGTGGAAGAATTCTGGGGGAATGATTCCGAAGGCAGGTTCTGGATTTCTCCAGAGAGTTCCCACAGATTCACATATTTCACAGATGACAGACACTACAGACTGACTCCTAGGTCAATCCTACATCATCTAACGAGGAAGAAAAGATGGAAAAATTAAATGAACGAGTAAAATTTCATCTTTAATCTAAGACTTAATTGATATACACTAAATGTCATATGCTATAGATTCTTAAAGAATTAATTAGGCAAGAGAGCAAAGATCAGAAAGTAAATTCTTTCTATCCATTCTTTCTTCTTCTAGTTCTTGTCATTTAAACTATTCATCTGTTATTATAAATTTTCAGTATTAAGTGACCCAACGGGTCACGGGTGTTCTAGTGCATCTATATATATATATATATATATATATATATATATATATATATATATATATATATATATATATATATATATATATATATATATATATATATATATATATATATATATATATATATATATATATATATATACATACATACATACATATATAGGCAGAATACCCCAAAAGAAAAACTAAGCAGAAGGTATAGTCGTGACTGGTTTTGTCTGTTTAGACATTTTTAAAGGGACTGTCATAAAGTTGAAGAAATTTACATTTTAGTTATCCTTGACGAACGATATATCGTGCTTGCATCCTGTCATCTAAAATGTAAATTTCTTATTGAAGGTATATTCCATGCCTTTTGAATTGGTTTAAATAAGCCAAACCAGTTAGGACTGTTCCTTCAGTTTCATTATTTTTTCCTTGTGATATTTGCACTTTAACATCACGTGTTGCTGTGAATTTTATACGCTTGCGCGCTCACAAACACACACACACACATATGTATTCTATATATATGAGTATATATATATATATATAATATATATATATATATAGATATATATAGATATATATATATATATATATATATATATATATATATATATATATATATATATATATATCACACATATAAAAGTGATAATATTCATCATATATATATATATATATACATACTACATGTGAATTTGTCCAGATGCCCGCTTATCTGTGCTCCACATAACGAGGGACGCCACTAGGCCTTCGTATTTCAGGTATTAAGAAACTTTGCTCTTGAGAAGAGACTAATTGTGCAAAAGAACACAAAATGAGTTTGTGAAGTTTATAATGTGCAAGTTTTTTTTTTATTAACGTCTAGCAAATATCTTATGCTTATTTACCCCTCTCATTAATTCGTTCGTTCATTTGTTTTTCTACCCGTCCGTGTATTGACTTGGCTTTGTTCTCTTTTTGTAAACGTTTGCTTGTCTGTCTGCATTTCTGTTTATCCATTAATGTATAATATAAATTGTTAAAACTTGTTCTCCGTATTGTGTAGACCCCTTGAATAGCCAGAGCTATATCAAGAATAGTTCGGCCTCCCATAAGCGATGAATATTCCCCTTTTGACAGAATGGGAAACTATTTTAGTTTTGTTCGAAGAGGCATCAAGAATGAGTCATATGGTGGCGCCCAGATACTTGAGAAAATTTTTTTACTTGTTTTGGGGGAATGTGAATCATGGATTTCTTCCCTGTGCCAAGTTATTCGCCACTCAAAAATGAAAAAAAAGGAAGTAAATAGTGGCTGATTTTGAACCTGATAGTATTTAGTTTTTTTTTTTTCAGTTGTGGGGTTAATATTGTCTCAGCGTTTGATATGAATTTTATTTCCACGAGGAAAAATCAAGCCAGAATAACATGGACAGACCACTACTTTCAGTATATCATGGAGTCAGATTAATAATAATAATAATAATAATAATAATAATAATAATAATAATAATAATAATAATAATAATAATAATAATAAAATAAACCATCAACACAATAATAATACCAATAATAATACCGATGATGATGCAAAAATACTGAATATTATAATAATTAGTAATAACAATAATAAAGATATTAAGCTTTATTACGCCTTTCAACACTTTTGCTGAGTTTATTTTTCAACTTGCTCTCCTTTTTTACGTCATCACTTTGTTGATAAAATGATAAGGAGAATAATAATAGAAGTTGATGCTGGGATCAGTGGCTGTCCAAAGAAAGACGACATGACCACCATTCTTAAACAACGATATTAGTGATTATCACAGCGACATCTGGGAAGGGTTTTGTGTAGTGCCAGAAATGTTTGAAGCTGCCAGCTCGCATTGTAGGAAGACTATGATGTATTCTGTTGGTTTACATCTCATTTTTTCAATATTTCAGTGTTTCTCACCGCCATGCCCATTTAATATGTGTATGTGTTTACATATATATATATATATATATATATATATATATATATATATATATATATATATATATATATATATATATATATATATATATATATATATATATATATATATATGCACACTTATATACTGTGTGTGTGTGAGATCACTTTTTCCTTCTCTCAGGAGCCATCTGGCGGAGGAAACGGCTTCATTAGTGTGTTTGCGTATATATATATATATATATATATATATATATATATATATATATATATATATATATATATATATATATATATATATATATATACTGTATATATAAGTGTAGTATGCATGTATGTGTAATACTCTGTTCATTGTATAAAGTTGACACATCGTGTACGTTGTCTTAACCACACACTATTTATGGCAGCTCGTGCCTTTGAAAGCTACCCAAAATAGAGAGAGAGAGAGAGAGAGAGAGAGAGAGAGAGAGAGAGAGAGAGAGAGAGAGAGAGAGAGAGAGAGCACATTTACATGACTTAACCCCTTCTGGAGGAAAAGATAAAAGATGATGATGATGAATGTTAATAGTCAACAATTGTCTTTATTCGGAAGACGTCGTGGAAGCCAGGACAAGACCAGCAGAACAAGATCAAGAGGCAGAGAAGACAGAGGACGGAGAGAGAGAGAGAGAGAGAGAGAGAGAGAGAGAGAGAGAGAGACAGAGAGATCGGAGCAGAACCAACTCCTACCAATTGGGGTGACTCACTCTCCTCTCCTCCACCCTTGTGACTCATCAACCTTTTGGCTGATTCCTACGAGGAGGAGGAGGGGGTGGAGGTGAGTGGGGTGTGAGTATGTGATGGTCCCCCGAGGGCAAAAGATGCGCTCATGTGCGCGCGTAAATTTGGGATTTGAATGGAAGTTCGGTATGTCCCGCGTGGGAATGAGTGTCGCTTTTTCATGTCGTTCTGTTTTGTTTGTTTTTAATTTCCGTCGTGCCGACTAAGTGTTGTTGTTTGTATCTAAACACTTCAAGTATATATTTATATAATTTGTTTTTATATTCATGTTTATATAATTATATACCATACGCGTTTATATAGGATGCCGTCAGTTTTGGATAAGTTGGTCCATTGTTTCCTTTTTCACTGTGATTGAATCAGAGGCTTATCATCGCTCTGTCGACCCCAATTTTGCCTTTTCTCGGGATTATCCTTTCCACCAGTGTCTCGCGTAGAACTATTTTGGCCACTGTTCGACTGAGCTTAAGGACTGGTTCTCTCAATGGGCCCCGTAACAACCGGCGTCATGTCACCATTTCCCACGTGGACTCTGTGGAAATGAGTAATCCTCGGAGACACGGTCTGGAGACTACCTTTTCTGTCGAGTTTTTAGGTCCTTGTTACAGTTTTCTAGAATCTTACGAATTTCTGTTTACCGGAAAGCTTGTCTGTCGTTTTCTTGAGAATGTTGCTTCATGGGCAGTTTGTTTGGTTCTTAGTTACACTGAAATAAACGAAAAGGCATATTTTTATATTATATATTTATTACGTTTCAGCGATTCATGCTAAAATACACGTGTTGAACCAGTGTATACAAATCTGTATTATCACCTTTGTGTGTGTCATTTTTGTGTGAAAATATATGTATGAATAATCGAAATGGGTAATAAGGCCCTTCTTCGATGGTAATCGGATTCGTCATCCACATCGTATTTGTATTTCTTAGTTTTATTTATGTCAGTGAACCACTGGAGTTGTTCCGTCGGTAAATCACTGAAACCGTAACATGCTTATTTGAGTGTGAGATTGGAAATCTTTAAACATATAGATAAAAATCTCACTGAGCCACATGGGGGAAGATTGCAGAAAATAACAGAAAACATATGTTGGATATTATCTTACGGAATAGGGTCTCAAATTTAAACATGGAAGGCAAGTTCCATGGAGTTTTATGTTTTCATTCTGCATTCAGCAAAAGATACGACAGTGGTTTACGCATAAGATGAACATATCGTCTTATCGGTTTTCACCTTCCTAAAACTGTTTGCACGGTTGCTTATGTGACGGCCGAGTCATATAAAGGACATCAAAGGAATAAGTGTTTTGGAACATTTTCATGCCTTCAAATATAAGGAAGAAATTCAAAAGGAAATGTATTGAACAGTCTACCTCCTTCTGACTGCGTAGTTTGTTTCGGGAACTGTTCCATTAGAGAGAGAGAGAGAGAGAGAGAGAGAGAGAGAGAGAGAGAGAGAGAGAGAGAGAGAGAGAGAGACTCTACCATAAAGATACCTCCCTCTATCTCCGAATTTATTTGAGTGGGTTAAGGCAAACCCACTCTCTACCATGCTTCAGGTTCGAATTCCACTAAGGAAGAGAGAGAGCCTTTTAGTTTGTTTTCCCTTTGGACTCAATGCTAGCAGTGGGAGGTGTATCCAAAAAGTGTGAAGACGTCGATAATTCAAAAGATTATCAAAACAATAAAAAATTATATTTTTGGTGAAAACCACAAGTGTATAAGTAATATATATATATATATATATATATATATATATATATATATATATATATATATATTTAAGTATGTATGCATACATACTTGGATGAATTCAGTTCTTGTCCTTTGTGACTAAATGCATTAACTCCATTCCCACCCTTGTACCAACCCAAGAAGACAGGTTCGAAACCTGGCTAGGGTACGTGTACTTATATATAATTTTTGTGTTTTGATAATTGACTATGCAAAAAATATTTTCACAGCCTTACACACAGATATATATATATATATATATATATATATATATATATATTATATATATATATATATATATATATATATATATATATATATATATATATATATATATATATATATATATATATTAGATCCATATATTTTAGTGTATGTAAACACGATAACCTACGGGAAATTAACGTGAAATATAAACTTACCTTCACTGAATCCGGAGGCAGCCTTTCTTTATTCCAGCTTTTATACAATTATGCAGAATGTGAAGGTAGGCGCCTCGGTCTGAACTTCGGGATGGTACGTTATGTCCCTAGGGTCTGGACTCGCTTACTCAAGCCTTTCTATACTGCTGTTATTCAGACTGTGTTGTGTGTGTGTAGTGTGTGTGTGTGTGTGTATATATGTATATATATATATATATATATATATATATATATATATATATATATATATATATATATATATATATACACCCTTTGTTGGGTAGCTCCTTTCTGTGTCTAAGCGTAATTCAGCAATTACTGAATATATTGTGATGGTAATTATAAGAGGTTTAGGAATGTATTTTGATTTGTTATGAGGAATACCAGATCAAAACGTTGCTTAATTTTGCTGCTCTGGCGAAGGTGCCATAGCGAGCAATAGACATAAATATTGCGTACAGAGCCGGTATGCAGACGTGCTGTATGTTCGCGTAACGACGGGAGGTAAGCGAATGTGGGTGTGGAGGAAGTAGCCTAAAATAGTACAAACTAATGATTGCGGAGATGAGGTGGAATTCTCTCGCGAGGGGAACCAGGGATTGGGGAAGCGAGTCACCGAGGGGAAGGAGTGAGCGGGGCGGGGGAAGGTGGCTGAGGCGTATACGTACGAGGGTTGACGAGATTGTGAAAGGCCGATTAGTCACTCGGTGAATCTATTGGAGAGTCAGAGATGAATGACTCTTCTGCTGGTAGTTCAGAGATTACTGAATATATACTGTATTGTGATGGTAATTATAAGTCTGTGGAATGTGTTTCCACTTGTTATGAGGAATGTTGTGTTAAATAGGTCATTCAGAGATTGATTAACTAATAACGTTCATTCTTTTGTGATTGTTTATTGGTAATTCATTCTGGAAGTTATTTAGTGAATTTTTATTCTTCATAAATTAATTTTTGGATTTTAACTACATTTTCCCTTCGTAGAGTAAATTCAGCGAATCAGTAGTTATTGCATTAGTGATTATTTCTTGTGCAATCTGCTTTGTGGAAGTTAGCTTTATATCTCAGTGGACTTGTAGGTATCTATACAAATTTCTGCACAGTTTGAATAATGATAAATATACTGATAATGATTCAGGAGGACTCTTTATTGGTGGATGATATTCGGTGTTCATCAATGAATATTCATCGGTGATCATTAGAGATTCTCTTCTTTGCTTAACGATCGTTTTCAGTAATTGCCCTTTGAATGTTGGTTGGTGACTCTTTATAATTATGACTCATAAAGGCTTTGCTGGTGATTCTCTTCTGATTTTCATTGTGACTCTGTACTCGAGGGTCTCCTTAAAAAAGAAAAAAAATTCTTTGGGAGGAAGCAGTATTTATTTTCGGTGACGCAAATTTTTTCCGGGAATATTCTACTTAGGATTTTATTCATCTTTAATTTTGCATAATTTTATCATTAACTAACCGTATATGCTAAGCAGAAAATACGACTTCTGTTGATTTCACTTCGTGACAATGTTAAGTTACATAACATCTTTAGCAATTCCGAAAGATCACGGGCAAACTACAATAACATTTCTCCCCTATATCTTAGATGTGCGCGCCCGCGCGCGCGCGTTTGTTCGTAAATGTCTTTTCCTTCTCATTGACGCATCCGGTTTTATTAGTGATACAATTTTTCCTTCTATGACATCATGGTCCCTCCCAATTTGGCTTGACGTCAGACATCTTAAGGCTGAGTTTGTGGGCAGAAGAAATATTTGGGAATTATTGCTAAAGTTTATGGTGTTTTGATCGATTTTGTTCTGGTAATTTCGAGAGAGAGAGAGAGAGAGAGAGAGAGAGAGAGAGAGAGAGAGAGAGAGAGAGAGAGAGAGAGAGAGAGTGGTCATATTAGTTTTTTGGGTTTGTCCCGTTTTGTTTATGTCTTTTGTTATTAATCCAAGCAAAATTTAATTTGCCGGCGCCATGAGCAGACCCCGTTTTACTTTCCAATGTCGCTCTATTATGAATTTAATAAAGTCTTCGTGGGAGTTGATAGTTTTAGTGTTTTGCAATAAACTTTTATTATCTGCAGCGTCGAGGAAACCCAGCGCGTTTTGGTGGATATTTATCAAAGGGGTGGGAGGCTGAGGGTGGGGGTTCGTTCAGTGGGTTTTAAGGGGGTGGCTGGGAGGTATTTGGAAGTGCAAAGGGCAAGTCGAAGAGAAAGAGAAGCACAGACCTACTGTGGTGCGGATGTTGGCCTTTTTGGCCTTTTATGGCCTAACTTTAGATGCTGGTCCGGCACTCTCTTGGAGACGGAGCCAATCTGGTGTCTCCGTATTGACTCTCCTCGCTTTTCCCTCTTTCTCTCCTGCTTTTTTTCGTTGCGCTCACAGGCCTACCTTTTCACTGCTGAATAACTACTTTCCTCTTTTCGTGCCAACGAGGCTCACAACTTTTTCAGAGCCAGCTACTTTGTTCGTTTGTTTATGCTTCTTTTAGGGTCTTGCTTTGTTTATCCACACATAGGCTAATGAAGCCTTTCTGTATATATTTTTGCAACTTTGTACATTTTACTGAGAAATCTATTGTCGGGTAACATTTTCTACAAAGTTTAATTTGTGTGCTGAATATTATACATATAAAGTATGTTTTTCAGGTTGGTAACTCTTATATAGTTACACAGGCTTGATACATGTATACATAAATTAATGTTAGAGTTAAAGATAAATATATATTAATGTTAGAGTTGGAAAGATAAATTTTTATTAATGATAGAGTTAGAAATAAATATATAATAATATTATTGGTAGGGATATAAATATACTGATGATTATATATATACATATACATATATATATATATATATATATATATATATATATATATATATATATATATATATATATATATATATATATATATATATATACATATACTATATCCACTTGTCAAGTGGTCACTAGATTCACCTAGTGAGCTAGAGTCCCGAGGTCGTTCTAGGAGAGGAAAGTGGTTAGGGTAAGATCCTGAAAAATCAATTGGCCATTCATTGATTTATTCAGTAAACTATGTAAATGGTAGTTAGTCGACTTTGGCTGGTTGGAGAAAGGTTGGAGAAGGGCACAGGGCTAACAACCTTCTCCCTAACCTCTTCTCGAAAGAGGTTTTGGGAAAAAGTTTTGTAGATATTAAAATTGCGACCACATTCCCACAGAAGTACAATCATATATAATTATAAATCATATATATATATATATATATATATATATATATATGTATATATATGTATGTATCTCATCTGAAGGTAAAATGTATGTATATCATCTGAAGGTAAAATATGTATATATATATATAAAATATATATATATATATATATATA
>NC_089743.1:61802966-61847966 GCF_040412425.1 Macrobrachium rosenbergii
ACCCTCCCGATCCCCTACCTACCCCGCGCCCACCCGGGGCGGACAAACAAGAATGATCCACTCGGATTTTATTTTTATAGATTGAGAATTCATGCAACATCGAAAAGACTGAAAGTTCCCCGTTTAGAGTGAGCTAAAGAACAGGGCGAATAACTTGACTCTCGGATTCGCAATTTCCACTTAGTAACGGCCCCTCCCCCCCCTTTTTTTTACAGCACCTACTCCAAGAATGCTCCTTCCCTTAGCTTGATTTCTCCTTCTAATAGCAATACAGTGAAATATCTAACATCTTGCTAATACTGTATTTTGGTATTTGCTTCTTTGCTTGTTATTTTTTTGTTGGTATCCTCGTTACCAGGCTGTGATGCTATGGAAAGAAAATTGGTATTGGTTCCCTCATTTCTACTCTGGAGGGATATATATAGAACATGCCGCTATTATCATATTTTTTTTTTGTATTTGTTGTATATTCTTATATTCATTTTTTGTGGTCAGTAGTAAAAAGTCACTTTTTCCATTTATAGACTGTTAGCTTTGATGATGTCTGTTTTTCATCTACAGTAATATTTATATCCTCTGATACAGCGCTGCTCATATTGGTCTTATGTCTCGGGAAAACCTTCTGTTGATAATGTTCTTTCCACCGCTATGGTAGCATTGCTCCCTACATTAAAGGGAAAATGTGCTGCATCCCTTACCCCGTCGTGCGTCGCCACGATTTCCACCCTACTCTCTCTCTCTCTCTCTCTCTCTCTCTCTCTCTCTCTCTCTCTCTCTCTCTCTCTCTCTCTCTCCTTAGCGTTTGTTCTTTCGCCGCCTCCTGTAGAAGCTTCCTGAAGGAGAGGGACATTATTGTTATTACTGTTGTGGTTAATGGGGTTTAATATTTTTTGTCTGAGTGGTATTTCCCGAGTCGTTGTCAAACATTTTTTCTTACTTTTCTATACTTTTTTGCTTCTTTTTTATTTTAATTGCATATTTTTTTAATTTGTCAAAATTAATGTCACTAGTGTTCTTTTATCGGAATGGCCACGGGGTCTATGGTTTATCATTGTTGCTGGAGTTGGAGAATGGGCTGCCCAGTTAATGAAGAATTAAGATGATAGGCAGAGTTAATCTCTTTCTCTCTCTCTCTCTCTCTCTCTCTCTTTCTCTCTGATAGAGAGAGGTTTGGCAGAGAAGCACAAGACGAGGAGGAAAAGGATGATGAGGTTGTGTATGTGCGCTGGCGATGGAAGTCAGCGCCTGCGCACTGCGTCCATTCTGGCACTCCCCAGCCTCGCCTGGTGGTGCCACACGCCACCACCACCACCGATTACCATCCTCCCCCACCGCTACCTCTCCAGCTGCTCTACCAACACTGTCTCTGCCTATTTGCCAACAGTTTTCTTCAGCAATTTCTGACCGGATCATTTTGATCATGATGTTGTTAGCTGGGCTTTCTCTTTCTCTCCTTGTGCCACCATCTAATGTGACTGTTGCCATGGTGTCACAACCGCATGGTATAACCGCAACATTCTGTATTTGATGTAACGAGATATGTTAATTGATTTTATGATTCGGCTGCACGATGATTGTTTTAAGTCTCCGTCCAATTCTTGCTCCCTCGTGTGTTTCCTTACGTGTAGATGTCGCACACTAAAAAACAGTATAAATAACATCTGCTGTTATCATTACTTTTGCGATACCACACTAGAGTCTCCTATGACCCGTCTCCTCCGAACGACGTAGGACTACAAAGACCGTTTGTTGCAATCTTTGGTTATCGCGCATCTGCCATCGTGCCTACCCATGTCCTACCCCGTCCCCACTGTGGTTCTCCTCACTGCCTGAGCTCAGTTGAGCGCCGGACGCCGTCGTGGAAAGGGTTGTTTTGCCATCTGATAACCACACGCACGGACGATTAAAAACGGCAAACAATCCTAGATAATATCAGAATTCTGTGTATGTAGAGTTGAAGGATTGATCCCATAAGTGATAAATTCCTAAAACCCTTAGAAACGGAAAGAAACAGTGATCAAAACATTGGTAGTTGGAGTACAAGCGTCAACGACGTCTGACATATTGAACAAGCGACGAGGTCAAAAGATAAATAAGCTAGTCTTAATTTCCTCAGACCTCATTCAGATCAAACCATCTCAAGAAGATAAGGATTCAAGAAGACTTTTATTTTGGAGAAGAAATTGAGATCATTACCTTGTCCCCAACCAAGAAGCCGATCTTGATGTTGAAAGAAGTGCCAAATTAGCCAGCAGTATTTTTTTGATGTTGTGTCGTGTCACCGAAGCGCAAAAATTGAACCCTAGTTGATCCTTTAGAGCTAAAGAGAAGATATATCCCAAACGCGATTCATTGGAGTTCAGTTTTGAAGAAGTTTCAGTTGTTTTTGTTGAGTTTCAGGACACATGACTGTAAATATAGACAGTATATTCTCCCAAAATAAGTGTCTTGCCCGCATATCCTCGTAAGAAGTGCTTTAACATTACAGCCCCTTGTCCCTTCAAGTAGTGACATATATATGACGTCAGAGAGATAGTGACCTCATCTTATATATACATATACAATATTCATAGTGATACATGTATTAACTACTAGTTGAATATAATACATATTTGAATTATATCTATATACTATCTATTAATAGTCACTACGTTCCATAGACAGTTATATTATGCATTCATAGTGACGTATGATGTACCTATTTCTTAGTGATATGAAGTTACGTACCTACAGTAGTATTTAAGTGGACCTTTCGTATCGTAACGTCAAAAGAAATTACTGACAATAGTATGTTAACAGTTCAACCATAAGTGTATGATAATGTACTTTTAATTTTAAGAAGACGGAAATAATATTTAGAAGGTATTAAGCTCTTCAGTTACATCCCCATCCCCAAATATCCAGAATATTATTTTTCTTGAAATTAAGGAAACGTCATCGTTTTCTGTTGGTGATAGAAAGTCGAAATTCAGGTGGAACTGAAGCATTTCGTCTGTAGACCTTCAGTTCGGAAATCTTCACTCAGTGGTCGTTTGCCTTATTGGAACAATAATTAGGACATCCTCCTGCTCACAGGAGCCTCTGTAGCTTATAAGAGTCCCTTATAGTCGGTCCTTCTGTTGAAGGAGGGCAGCGCCATCTCAACGGGCGTCGTTGCCTGAGAAAGAAACCTGGAGGAGCAGATGACGCTTTAAAGCATATTGTTTTCCCGAAAAGCACTCGTTAAGGGTTAGACACATTATTGTTTTATTCTTTAACAGAACTGTTTGTTGAAAAGTGTAAATCTTCGTTTCAAGAGTTGATTTAATGTGAATTATCAATCTAAAACCATATTGGCCATTGTCTTTTCTCTGTTGCATAAAATAATGGTCTAATAGAAAACGAAGGTTTCTTCAGCGCTGTGATTTGTTATCTAAGTTAACGTTTTAAAACATAAGTTATATTTTAAAGCAAGACAGGACTCAGTAGGTGCCTCCTATATCATTATTCCTATTAAAAAGAGATTAATCTAATCTAGTATTGGGTAGTAGATATATACCTTCAATCTCTGATCGCTCATTTACTGGTTAAAAGAGCCATTATCTCCGTATTTCTTGGTTAATGGTCATTTAATGGTAATGAATCGTAGGACGGTGAAAGTAATGACCCATAATTGATGTGTCATTGGTAATGTCAGTCTGGAAGGTGATTTTCTGAGTATTTGTTGTGTGTAGTTGAATTCACATTCCCAAAATGATATTAGACAACAGACAGGTCCCTGACATCATCGTCAGTCGAGAGGGGATAAATCAGAACAACAACAATAACAACAACAATTCGCGGCATGCCAGCGCTAACAATGGCAGCCCCAAACATGGCGGCAACGGGGGCAGAAACGGAAACCATGGCAGTCCACGACACGTCAATTTTGACAGTCCCAAACACATGAACTACGTGGGTGGCAATGTCAGTCCTAGGCACGGTAGTTTAGGAAGCAATGGGAATGGCAGCCCACGTCACGTCAGCTATGGCAGTCCTAGGCATGTCAGTTACGGCAGCAGCACAAGACACAGAAATGGCAATGAACTGCCTGATAGCCCCTGTCATAATCCAGTCTCAGGGTACAACAACAATGGAAGTCCTAGGCACGTCAACAGAAATGCTGGATATCCCCATGGCAATCCTGCTAGTCCCAAACATATGCCTCACGACGGAAATGGTAATGGGAGTCCTCGGCACTATCACATGAACATTAATTGCAGTAATCATGGTAGCCCACGGCATGTCCTTAGGAATGGAAGTATTAGCCCTAGGTTCATGCAAAGAGTATATAGTTTCGACCATGGTCATTGTAGCCCCAAGCACTCGGCTGCTGTCAGAACTGGAAGCTGTGACGACTCATCCAGTCCTTCATCGTGTCAGGTACATCAACAACAGCGTGTGGCAATTAATCACCATCATCAACCCAAGAGCCATAATCATCATCAGAAATTTCTAAACCAGAATCACTCTCAGAAACAGCATCAGTCAAATCTTGTGCACCCTCAGCTAAAGAGTCCATGCCAGGCACCTCAACAACAGCCAGAACAGGAACAAGAACGAGCATCTCGCACACCCAGCAAGATTCCAGTCCAAGTCCTGGAGCGCTCAAGGGAGAGGACAAATTCCTTAGACAGGGCATCCAAAGATGACAGGAGTACAAGCCCCAGGCGGTCACAGTCAAGGAAACCACGGGGTGTGTTGGTCACCACTCCAGTTCGGAGGAGCTCAGAAATGGATTTGAAAAATACAGACTTCAGAACAGTTATCAAGGAGTATTCACAGCTTAGTCCCAAACGTGTGAATTTACGCAACAAGAACCAAAACCTGTTCAAGTATGGATCCTGCAGGATAGAGGTTAAGGATAAACCAACCAATGCATGGCAACCTTGGAAGAAACTGGCAGAGGCTAAGTGGCATTCCTCTGACAGTGAAAAATGGTATGGTGCAGACAATGCCAGATTAAATACCCATTCTGCCAAGTGGAATACCCAAAGCAAAGATTCATCTGGTGATCAGGACGAGTGGAGCAGTGGGAAGGATATGTGGAATATTGAGTGTGACAAGAGTGAAGAAGAAAATGACCAGGTGTTCCTTCCCGATGAACCAGCCTATCCTCCTGATGAAGATATTGGAGAAGACCCGAAGAGGAAGAAGGACAAACGTTGTGGAAGCGTTAGTAGCAGCAATTGCACCAGTAGCAACAGTAATAGCACCTGTAGTGGCAGCAGCAGCAGCAGACATGGCCGTCGGGAGTCTTGGCCCGTCCTGCATGGAAACCTAATGGTCGTTCCCAGCGAATCAGAAAGGGGCCCAAGCCCACAGAACAGGCACTTGAAAGAGATTGTGAGAAAAGACTCCTTGGGCATCAATCCCAAATACTTTCCATCTCCCACTTCTGGTAGTGAAACAGGCAGTTGTAGCCCCAGGTATGGAAGCCGGTGCCCAAGCCCCAGGTATGTGAATCGCTGTGGCAGTCCCAGGAACACTGGGAATAGATGCGCCAGCCCTAGGAATGGTAACTTCATTTCAAGCCCCAGGAAGGGCTCAGTAGGTTCTGTATGTAGTGTTGATTCTCGCAAGTCGGATTTCGACAAGGAAACAGAATGGGACTCGGGTGTTGAGTCTGTCACTTCTAAAATGGTGCTCATAAAATGTAAAGACGCAAATTACCTCACCAGGATCTACCTCGATAAAGAAGGTGAGTTTTCCTTCTGTTTTGTTGGTGTGTTTGTGAGGTTTATGCAATTTTACTTCATCTGACCAATTTGATCATTTCTTTTGTTTATGAACAATCGCCTAGTGTATAATTAGGTACTTAATGCTGTCATAGTATTTCTTCATAAACTACGACGACAGGAATACAATCCCGCACTCATCGCCGCCGGTGAATGTTGTTACAAAGAAAACAGGATCAGTTTCTAGAACTAATGTAAGGCTATTTTGTAAATATTTCCTGGCAGTTTTTTACATTTTTAGCAGCAAATAATTGTGGCTTCGCATGAAGCTTATTATTAATCTTACAACGTAATTCTGTATTCCTGCATGCGTTAAATATTTAACCTTTGGTATCCTAATTCACTGTGGACAGACGAAAAGCCCACGTTCAGGGAGCTGAAAAATATCTCCCATTGAAAATTAATTCTTTGGTATTCGTGTAATTCTTGATGCTTTGCGTATTTGCGTTCACGTATAAAAAAAAGATTATGTGGCTTGAACTAAGTCTTAAATGCAAGAAAATAAGTCTTATATTCAAGTAAAATCAATTATTTATTATATTTTGTTACCCTTAAGTACAAAGCTTATTTTGATTTTGTTTATACTTCCTTGTACGTGCTGAAGTAGATTGTGAGATAATTATGTATTTTGTTTTAGTAGTAATAAACATACATTGCCTCTTAAATGGTGGTATCGTCCCTTTTGAGTGGTTAGAATCTGTCCAGTATTCCCCCTGTGATAAATATTATATGGTTTTCAGTTTTTGTGAGACTTGTTCACCTTAAAATTGTCATCCCTGCTCTCTTACTTTGTATTTGAGTAACCACATAACCAGTATACAATTTTTTTAGTGTTCAGATGCCCTTAAACACAATTTTTAACATTTTCATATTCGATTGTTCCAGTTTTGTAGAAACTATAATATTGGATTTATAATGGCGACACTTTGATGCCTTTTTCTCCCGCGCTCATTCTTCTCATTGTTGAAGCTAATGCAGAGTATAATTGGAGGAAGTTTATATGTTAGTGCCTCATCTAGTAATTTTGTTCCTGTTTAATATAATGAGGCAAGGAAAACACAGAATGCTTTACCGACGGCTCTGCATGTTCGGTTAAATTCAACCTCGTGATTTGTAAACCTCTCGGTTAGTATCCTGGATAAGGTTTCAGTCACCTTGGTGTTTGGCTAGAAATATATTTTTGAATTGAAAATACAGTAATCACTTAACCCTTTTTTCTTTATTTTGCCCCGGCTCCAGGAAAAATCGAAATTGGCAAGGTCATTTCCAGTAGAAAAGCTGCACAAAAACTTTGTGCTAGCCTTAACACTTCTCCGAATACAAGTCCACATATTAGAAATTGGAAAATTGAATCTGTATGCCAGCCTGCATAAATAACGACACGTGAACACGCCAGCACGTGTGCTGCTACGCGCTCACTATATGAATGTGTATATATATATATATATATATATATATATATATATATATATATATATATATATATATATATATATATACATATATATATATGTGTGTGTGTGTGTGTGTGTATGTATGTATGTATATATATGTATATATGTATGTATACACACATATATATATATATATATATATATATATATATATATATATATATATTATATATATATATACACATAAATACGAACAGTGCGCGTGCACACACGCTCACGTGTTCACGTAACGTTATTCGTGCAAAGTGGCGTACAGATGGAACTAAGACAAGAAACTTTGCGCCATTGCAACCGCCGTTGTTTATTCAGAAGTCCCCTTTTTGTCTGTTCACGGAGAGAGAACAGCTCCTCCGATGCATGACCGCTCTTCCATGTCGACTTTGCATTGCACCTCCTCAATTGTTCAATCTGCTGTTTTATGAGGAAGAAGCTACATGCTGAATGCATCGCGTGCTTTGATTACAGGACTTCAGGAAGAAGTGTTTTGTTTCCGTGTTTAGTTTTCAGTGCAGGTAGTCCATAGCTTTGTCATTGTTTTCTTGAGTTTTCATTTTTGTTTGTTTCTGCTGAACGTCAAGTCATCTCAAGTATTTTTTTTTATTGTTCATTTACACTTTTATTTACAGTTCTCCTTGTTTCAGTTAAAATACAAATGCAGTGCCGATTATTACGGTTTCCCGTTGGGCGTTACCCAGTGCAAGGTGAAATATACATTTGCCCTTGAAGTGTACGTCGGAATTTATGTTTACAAAAAGTTACTAAAGATGGCTGCGGTTATGAAAATTTCTAAGATAAAGACAGTCATGCTCTTCGATGACTAGTACCAACAAGACATTCAATTTCAAGATATACTTTTTACTGTTGAGCAACCCCCTTATATATATATATATATATATATATATATATATATATATATATATATATATATATATATATATATATATAATTAAATATAGAGATTAATAATATATATATATATATATATATAATTAAAATAGATTAATAACGTAGCATACGCAGAACCGCTTTTGAAAGAATGAAAATGAAATGAAAGGGGGAAATTGTTCGGTAGCGTATGCTCTGAATGCCTCAATTTCCGATCAGTGGCAGGTGGTCTTCGCCACTTGTAGAACCTGAACGATGTCATAGCTAGTTTTGGGTTGTTACTTACCGGTCTGTTTAATATCCCAGTGTTCCCGTAGGGGGGTAATGCCGTCAGTGCACCTCGTGCGGTGCACTGTAGGCATTACTTAAGGTTCTTTGCAGCGTGCCTTAGGCGCCTAGCTGCAACCCCTTTCGTTTCTTTTACTGTACCTCCTTTCATATTCTTTTTCTTCCATCTAACTTTCCACCCTCTCCTAACAATTGATTCATAGTGCAACTGCGAGGTTTTCTTCCTGTTACATCTTTCAAACCTTTTACCGTCAGTTTCCGTTTCAGCGCTGAATGACTTCATAGGTCCCAGTGCTTGGCCTTTGGCCTAAATTCTGCATTCAGTTCAATTCAGTATCCCATTGAGTCCCTTTGCCCGCTGTTGCGCTCATCGTCCTTCCTTGTTGAGTGACCGGATGAGTTGCGAAGATGTGCGAGGGTTAACGTACTGCGGTACCTCGGAAGTCGTTTTCTAAGCATTATATAGCTTTACCCTTTTCTCGTTTTGATGTTGACGTGCCTCTCTCATCGTTCAAGGGTTAACAGCATTCATGTAATTTTTATTTTGTACATTTTCATTTCGCTCATCCATCATGTTGACATCCTGGGGTAAACGTCTTCTCGTTGTTGTTGTTTTAACGATGGTGTCAATGATCTTTGTTTCTGTAGGTTGATCTGGGTGCAGACACTTTTTAAGATCTTGCTTTGTTTTTCTTGAAGGTTGAAACTTCTTTTTGCAGAGGTTAACGATCTTGAGTCTTCGTGCGCGAAGGGCTCCCGATCTTCATGCTTCCTCTTCTATCTCTGACGCTTCGTAAGATCCGTGTAATGACAAGGAAATAGAAGCCGATTTAGATAAAAAGGAGCATCTTGGAAGACCTGTTTGTCATTTGGAGGTATTCAGTGGAAATTCAAATCACTCTCCTATGATTGTTTTTTAGGACTGTGGTTGAATTAGTGGTAATGGGACGGTGTATACTTTTGGTAGTAACTGATTCACAGCAAGGAAATATGATGCTGATATTTAGAACTGTCAGTTGACGAAAAACATAGTTCATTTGATACGTGAGAACAGAGTTGTAGGAAGTTGTTAGACATGCTGTCATATAACACCAGGGTTATATACAGTAAAGGAAGTGGATTGCGATGTGAACACCTGCAAAGCTGATTGACTTCGAAATAGCGTATATATATATATATATATATATATATATATATATATATATATATATATATATATATATATATATATATATATATATATATATGTATATATACAGTATATACATACACACGTGTATATATAATCCATAGATATACATACACACATATGTATATATATATATATATATATATATATATATATATATATATATATATATATATACATATATACGATTGATTGATTGCTTTCGGTGTTATTGGTCTCGCAAACTTTGGTAGTTGCATTTTCGTTTGACAAGTTTTGATGCAGTTTTCTTTCAGTGGAAATTTAGCCTAGTAAGTTTGATATAGTTGTAGTTTGGGTATACAGAATCTTAATATAGTGGCAGTTTAGTTTACAGAACTTTGATATTACAGCTTTTGGCGCTGTTGGCTGTCGTTCTTTGGTTACAACACAATTATGCTATACGGTAATATTCGGCATAGATTTTTTTCCCACTTAGTGGCATTTTTGCAGTACAATTCTTTACTTCCGTTTTGAGTTTAGTCTGATTTAAATTTGATACTTGGGTGTAACATTTATTTTTACATTTTTGATATTGCCAGGATGCTGTGCGTAGTTATGTTAGAAATTTTGTCATTGTATCTGGGCAACATGGATGGAAATTTTCTTGATATGTTCCGACTCTCCCTGGTATGTAAAACTGTGTAGCCTGGAATATAATAGATCCTCCGAATGTTTTCGTTAACGAAGTGACATTATTTAACCTTTGGTGGCCAAGAGCAGTAATATCAGCATTTGCCCAGAGGGGAAGATTGCCCCTGGGAAACTCAAATATCAAATGAGAGAATCGGGGATGCCAAAGGGGGTGGAGTTGACCTTTTAAATGGCATTAAACGCCGGGCGGGGGAGGGATAAGGAGGTTTAGGCAATGCTTCCACTTGATTGGTAGAGCTGCTTCTACACCCTGGATTAGGATGGGTGCAAAGAATGATGTGATGGACTAACTCACAGGATATTGCGCTGATAATGATTATGATTGTGACTTCTTGTCCGCCAGCTGTTCTCAGGCATCTTTTTCATTGCTTCGATTTTTCGTTAGGTCGCATTTTTGCAGGTTTGCCACGAGATAATGAGATCTCACGTACTTCTACGAAAGGATAGGCGAATATTTACATACGTTTCCATCAAGGGGTAGAATGTACCAAATTTTTGTAGAGAGAGAGAGAGAGAGAGAGAGAGAGAGAGAGAGAGAGAGAGAGAGAGAGAGAGAGAGAGAGAGAGAGATGACCTCATTTTAAATAATGGGAAAAGAGATGGATTTGCATTTTTTCGTTTATAACGAGAGGAAGGAAGAGGAACCATATTTGCTGTTGGTTGTTTGATTACGTACATTCTTTCCTCCAAACATGGAAGAGGAGAGATAGTATGTGTGTGTGTGTTTGTATGTGTGCTTTAGAGCGTTGGATGTTTGCCTGAACTGCCACGTCTCTAGCCACATCATCAGGCAGGAAATGCATTTGGATGCGGGCGGTAGATAACACGCAAGATTAGACTGCTATTTCCATTCGGTAAAGCGGTGTTGTGGTGTTATAAGCAAATAAATATTATGCGACAAGATAAATTATATATATTATATATATATATATATATATATAAAATATATATATATAATATATATATATATATATATATATACAAATAAAATATATATATATAATATATATATATATATATATATATATATATATATATATATATATATATATATATATATATATACACTGTACATACATACTGAGAGAGAGAGAGAGAGAGAGAGAGAGAGAGAGAGAGAGAGAGAGAGAGAGAGAGAGAGACAGAACGACATAACTGCCCTGAGATAGCCAACGAAGAAGGGTTATGTCGAAGGAAAAGTTATTTTTAATTTCTCTCTCTCTCTCTCTCTCTCTCTCTCTCTCTCTCTCTCTCTCTGGACCATCGGCTGCAGAGTCTGTAGCCAATAGTTCAGACAAAGGAAGGGGCTACACTTCATAATCCATAGAATGGCATGGAGATCATGTCGCCGCCTATTTTACGGTTGGTCGGAGACATCCTAGTTTGTACATACCAGCCAGCCCCTGAATAGTGGCTTTGTGTATTGTGCCGTGGTAAGAGTTGAATTTATTTTCTTATCCTGTTCGTTCTGAATGGCTACTTCCGCGATATCTTTGTAGTTTCGCTTACAAACGGCCATATGTTCCCCAGTTAACACTAAGCTATACATGGGTCCGTCTATGTATATATATATATGTATATATATATATATATATATATATATATATATATATATATATATATATATATATATTATTATTGTGTGTATATATATACATACATATATATGGACAGTATATATATATATATATATATATATATATATATATATATATATATACATACATATATATGGACAGTATATATATATATATATATATATATATTATTACTAAAAGACCTCATTCAAACTGGATGGTATCTACTGGATACCATCCAGTTTGAATGAGGCCCTTTTAGTAATTCTACTAATGCACAGAACAATTGTGTATGTAAAGTTTATCAAATATATATATTATATATATATATATATATATATATTTATATATATATATATATATATATATATATATATATATATATATATATATATATATATATATATATACATACTTATATAATTATATAGGTAGATACATAGATAGATAAACAGAGCAGCTATAGCGTTATAGCCAGCACGATTCCATGCTTTTATCCATGCTAACCGTTTTACTAGATTTCTCTCTCTCCACATAGGCTACTATTATTAGCTTCTACGATTTTCCCCCCATGTGCATTCAACATCAGTGCCAAAGGAGAATGATATAAAAATAAATGCTAATTTTTCTTTCAGTAGTCGCGCTTTTACTCCTTCAAATCATCAGCGAAGGTCCGGTTTCACTTATTCTGTGATTCACCTCCATTCACATACTACCTTCATCAATAAGTACCTCCATATACTTGAATGGATCAGCCTTTCTTATTCCTCACACACCTCCCCAACAGCGAATGCTTCACTGTATTGTATTCCATATACTATCTTAATCTTTACTCTTTGTTTACCTGTCAGACCAGTTATTAATGTTTTAGCGGTTTGAATTGCTTTTTTTTATAATCCTCTTGATTCGTTGATATTGCGATCATGCTCGTATTCTCCACCCTACCCAGTGTTCCCCTTGGCCTCCCTTTACACTAATTTCGAAATCTTTTCTTAGCCAGAATACTGGTGATAGACTCAGTGGCATTTCCGGGAAACGTTCCAAATCCGTCTCGGACAGCAAAAATGTAGGACCGGCATCTGCTCATCATGTTGGTTTACTTTTACTCAACCAGTTTTGAAGGTTTTATAACGATGCTGACATGTGTATGGAGATAAGAATGTTTCAAGTGAAATAAATGCATAGGTTTTTAGGTGTAAGATTGAATGTATGTTTACTTTATTTCTCTCTCTCTCTCTCTCTCTCTCTCTCTCTCTCTCTCTCTCTCTCTCTCTCTCTCTCCGGGAACGACGGGAGACGTTGAGAAGCTGAATTCTACTTTGTTGATACTATCATTGTTGAACTGATGATTTCTTTGGATATTTAAACGAGTGACTACTTACTGAGCGCCTTTTTTAAAGAATAGTTTCCATATAAAATTTATACTGCATTTAGGGCATTTGTTGACTTATGTGATACCTCTGGCTTTCCTATATGACTAGCACAATGACTACTGTTACTATAATGCTGAAATTGTTTTCATGTTCATGAATATTGTTAGACTACATATATTGACTCTGTCTGTACCGTCCGTACAGACAGGCTCTTTCGTAAGTGGCTCTGACCTTCGCTCTTGCCCAGTCACTTAATTCCAACCCCTTCAGTCAGTCAGTTGTCAGCTTAAGTTCGGTTGGTCTCGCAAAATTCTATTCGCCTGTTGTGTCAATGTTTTCTGTTCAGACTACCATGCAAACTTTTATTGCGAGCAACTTGAGACCTCTAATCGGCGATTTCAGATTCAGGGGTGGTTGCTTTTTCATAGAGATTATCCAGAGGATTAGCAAATCTTGCGTATTGAGTCTTGGAAAAAAAAAGTTGGGTAGTATATGTCACTAGCAATTGCTATTTATGACTTGAAACTTCAGAACAAACTTAGGTTTACGGTGTATGAGGAATTTTGCCAAAGAAAAATGATAATGAGATTTACACACACACACAAACATTTAATTTACTTGTAGGATATTGCAGATTTCATGTGACCTGAAGTTGTTAATGAAAGTTTGGGCTAGCTTTTATCTTCAGGTTCACTGTTTACTAGGTAAGGCTGAGAACATTAGAGCAAGGTAATACTTAATTAATTTTGCTTTTCTTTAACATGAGAATTACAACTGTGTGAAACTCGATCGTATGTTGGTTGGAATTTACGTTACAACTGTTAAGAGTAACTCGGTTGTGTTGTACCTCAGATCATGAAACGCGAGGAGCAGGCTAACCGGTTTATACATAACTGACTTGGACCTTGAATTACGATTTTACGTGGGTACTTAGGCATGTCACCTTAATCAACTATGCAGATCAAGGCACGTCAGTGAAAGTTGCCTGTTTTTAAACTGGTTTTGGTGTCAAGATTTCAGTTTTGGAACACTATAGTGCCTTGCTTAAAGGAAGTTATACATAAATAATGATCACTGGTTCGAAGTTGCTTATTAAAATCGCTACAGGAACTCGTGGTTTCTTTGTTACCTCTAAAGTTTGGATACGTTTACCAAGCGTATTGTATAAACTCAGCCTCATTTTCCGCATTGCGTGGGTTTGAATTCCACAAACGAAAGAAACAGCTGCTTCGTGTAATAATGATAATAATAATGATAATATATATATATATATATATATATATATATATATATATATATATATATATATATATATTTTACACTTATGTATGTATATGTACGTGCCAAATTTCTTAAAACTATTATATAGGTAAAAAAAAATTAATAGTACATTTTCAGTGTATCGCATCATGTTGTAAATGTTAATTACGCTCTAATATTGTAAAATCAGATAGTGAACGTCTCGGGACATCACACGATAAACATAATAGCCATTACGGATATAGTGCTGGTGTCATTTTACTGATTACAGAAAGAAAGCTTGATTTCAATATTTTGGCTTCGAAAAGTTAAGCCCTGACTACGATATGAAGACGGAAGAGTAAGCATTGACAGTTTTTATGATACAGGAGGGTAAATGTTGACATCATACCGTAACTGTAAGCATCGTATACCGGTCCCACCTTTAAAGCTGACTTCATGGTAAGGCTTGTTGATACCGGTTATTGCCATCTTGCGGGGAACCCCGAGCGCCATCCTCCAACATTAAACAATGAACCTCATCTTCAAACCGCCTGGGCAAACACGGCATCCTCCTCCCGATGCCCCGAGTCTCCTCGTTTGGGTAAATGCGTTCGGTCTGAAACCTCAAAGGAAGCGCCACAAAGGAATCGGTACCGTATCCGATTTTTCATCGGTTGCATCCATTCACTTCACTTCTTATGATTATTGTTATTCCAATCAATGACCGGTTGCTTTCTTGGAAGGGGTTGAGAGATGGGTTACGACTTTCTATTCTTGTTTATAGTTCCCCTTGTGCTCTGGAATTCGGTTCTTAATTTTATCATGTTTCTTCTCTCTCTCTCTCTCTCTCTCTCTCTCTCTCTGGAGGGGGTGGGTGGTCAAAAATGGCCCGCTTCATTACATCAGTTCCAGATAAATAAAAGTTTGCCTTTTTATTTTGATACTAGTAAAACGGGGCAACCAGAGTTGAAGGGATATTTAAAATGTGTGCGTTGGAATGTGAGAGGAACCAGGAAGCAGTGATTAAATTTCTCCGTTTCCATTTTCCACCGATGAGACGCGAGGCCCGCTACAATCTTGAGCCTCTCCTTTTGTTCATTATAATCATCCGTCTGATTATGTCGTTGTATTGACGTAGGCTCTTCCGATAACGTTCACTAATGACTTACTTAACGAGACGGTTGCGTGTGGCATGATAATGTTAATGCCATCTTTATATTATGTGATTGGTCTGCCCTAGTTTGTACTGTAGTTGCTTGGCCGTATGATTTTGTAGGAGTGCTGTGGCTTTTCTGTTGAAGCATGTTAGGTATAGCATGTGTGATTGTTTATTTTGCATATTTTCTAATCTTTGGGTTGCTTACTGGGTATTATATTTGACTTAATTATATTAGTTTTAATGTTCGCTCGTCAAGAAAGCTATGTTTTGTTTCATCATGCTAAAGGTGTACGAGGAGATATATATATATATATATATATATATATATATATATATATATATATATATATATATATATATATATATATATATATATTTATATTTATATATTATAAAAGGACCTATATATCTAATGTTTTTATTCAAAAAGTTATAGTTTCATCCACGTATCCGTACGGGATACTATAATGGGACTGTTTGTCCAAGAAAAGGTGTAAAACTCCATTAGATACCATCCAGTTTGAATGAGAGAGAGAACAATTGTGTATGTGATAAAGTTAATATTTATATATATATATATATATGTGAGAGAGAGAGAGAGAGAGAGAGAGAGAGAGAGAGAGAGAGAGATTTTGCCTGATGATTGGAGAGAGTGATTTTGCCTGATGATTGGAGAGAGTGAGTTAATTTAGCCCATGCAGGGCAAGAATTTTCGATGTGAGTGGAGGCCCTTTGACAAATTACTTTTTTTCGAAAAACCTTCGTTGAAGCTTATGGAAAGACATTTATTTTGGTCTTGAAGTCCTCCTCTCTCTCTCTCTCTCTCTCTCTCTCTCTCTCTCTCTCTCTCTCTCTCTCTAAATCCCGTCGGCCTCCCACATACCTCCTAGAGTCCACCTCCTCCCCCCCTTCTTTTTCATTTCGGGGAAATTCCGCATATTGCTCGGAATACTCCGTATACGTTAGGAGGAAAAAATATTGAAAATAAACATAAAAAATGGCTTTTGCCAACATTGCGGTTTCCCGGAATAGCACGGCGAGTACGAAGTTGGACATGAAACACATGAAAGCTGATGAAAGATGAATGATAACGATGATTTCGCGGCATTCCATTGATGATGAGGGGAGTGATTTTGTAGAAATAAAAAAAGGGGTTATGTAGACAGTGTAGATTCAAGTATTTTGAGACGACCCCCACCCCCCTTCTTGTCTCTTTCCCTGTTTCCAGCAACGTTTAGGTAAAAAGACAATCTTTAGAATTTTTAATCTCTCTTTTAACATTCTCGTCCATTAGGAACTGCCAGAAAGTCATGTGCAGTTGCATTTTCCATTTATAAAGTACTTTGAAAATTTGTAAACATAGACATATATTATGAAAAGTCTGTTTAGAAGCCTGAAATTTTATTTTGACAGGTGCGCCATTTATCTTTTTACCAATTACATCACTGAATTTTCCTCCGGTTTTGGAAAATGTCTTCCCGGAGGCGGGTAGTAATCCACGATTTTATTTTTCAAGAGGGCTGGGAAAAGCTTATTGCATTAGAGCTTTGGAATGGCAAGGGGTCCTCATGCATATTCTAAAAAGATGCGAGATGAGATTCGCCTTTTAAAGATATTCTTTATTGTCGGATCTTATATCCGATGGCGAAATGTTACGGTGCATTGAGAATTTTGTTTCTTTCCGGTTTGCTCTTCTACCGACCTGTAATAACAGGCATTCGGAAATCGTGAAGTTTTAAAAATTTGTAGTACGTCTTAAAAGATGCATTGTCTGCGGCATTCATAAGGTTTTATCGGTAAGCGCATTTGTTTCTTAAAGATTTCATATTGCATGTAGGCTTGGCCTACGTAGAAGTTAGAATCTCATTTACCATCGATGCGCTTTATCCATTGTGCTTGTTAATTAAAGAGAAAACAGTAAATACTTATTTCGCAATAGATACAAGCTGAGTCTGTGGACGATGTACTTGATTACATTTATATGGGTGGTTTTGTTTTGTACTTTTAGGTTTTTGTGACGAAGCCAAGTAGGACTGGCAACGTCCTGCCTCGTAAAAAAAAAAAAGAAAAAAGAAATGGTGATATGGGCTACTACTTAGAAATAGCGAGCCGGTGGTGGCTTTGTTGTGTAGAGGATTTGTTTCATATGTTCACCAGATGTTATTGGAAGTTCTATTGTTTTCTTGTAAAGTATTTAAATCTGGGATTCATAAAGTGATTGTCCCTGCTTTGTGGATTGGAACATTTTGATCCGTTGGCCGTCAGTTCTTGTTTGGAGAGCGAGGATTTTAAGCCTATGGGACTTCTAGAACCATACACATGTGTTCCTTTCATTTTCTCCCTCTTTTTAGCTGCGTCATATATATGTATATATATATATATATATATATATATATATATATATATATATATATATATATATATATATATATATATATATATATATTTGATCAGAAATATTTTCTGTTAAAACAGAATTCCATCAAATATAAGGGAGCCCATAGAAACCCCAAAATGTGGAAAATAAAGGCTATATTTCGGAGACCAAATTGTCTTTCTCCTCAGGGAGAGGCAGTTTGATCTCTGAAATATAGCCTTTATTTTCCACATTTTGGCATTTCTTTGGCTCCTTTATATATATATATATATATATATATATATATATATATATATATATATATATATATATATATATGTGTGTGTGTGTGTGTGTATTGTGTAGATTAATTATTGTATAATTATACACGTTTTCATTGTATTTCAGAGCCGTACAAATGGTTCTGAGTCCTCTGAGTTACCGGTTTTGATTTAAGATGGAGGATGTCTTATTTTCAGGAGAAAATAAGCTCTAGCTTCATAATGAATTTCATAAACATGAAAGTCTTTGTAGTTGGAACACGTAATTGGGTGGCCAGGATTTAAGTGTTGTTACGTATTCTTCCCTTGGGTTAGAGAAGTGTGTGTAACCCTTGTTTCATAAAAGTAAAGTTTTTTGTTTCCTTGTCGGAGAAATTATTATCAATATAATATTAGTAATGCTTGACCATTATGATGATGTGTTCATATTAGAACTCAAGTTTTGTAAAAATATGTACATGGTATTTGGGGAGAGAGAGAGAGAGAGAGAGAGAGAGAGAGAGAGAGAGAGAGAGAGAGAGAGAGAGAGAGAGAGAGAGGACTTTAGTTTTTCAAGATGATTACGAAATGCGATCCATCTTGGCCTTGGGTGTTACTTTTCATCGGGAGGACAGACAAGGGGACTAGGTTGGGTGGGTACTCATTGAAGTAGTTTTAGCCGGAGGGCGAATGGGGTGCCAGAATGCTGGGAAGGACACTGGATACTTGTCTCGGTGCAAGTTTGTCTAGATATTCGATGGCCACTATTTTTTATTCGTGGGTTCACACGGGATTAGTAGCTGAAGACAACCTTTATATGGACTAGGTCAGAAAGAAGGGGAAAGTATGTGGGTAGTGTGAAGGCTAGGAGAACAAAAGGAAGAAGCGTGGGAGGTGAAAGACCAGGAAATATTGTTATAGTTGTTGTTTTTGATTTTCATAATTTTTTAGTTGTTCTTGGGAGTCGCGGTTATTCAAGAGTCTGGATGTGGGTGTAAGGAGAAAAGCCCTCTGTGGTTAAAGAAAGAAAGGAATTTTAGAGAACTGTGGTTTCAGTCCACTGTATCCACCATGCTCGTCAAATTTGTATATCGGCTACGTAAAACCCCATATGTATTTTGATAAGCACGTAAATTAAATTTATGAGAGTTTGATTTTTCTAAAGTTACTAATTAATATAATTAATGCATGCGCTCCTCTACGAGAGTAGATGCAAAAGTTTAGTGAACTTTTGTGCTGTATAATGTGTACCTGTAGTGTTCATTACTGTCGCGTTGTAAAGTTTCTGTTAATTGTGGGTGAGAAACTTAGAGCACCGAAAATTGTAGGCTACATAAAGCATAATGTAGTGGTGTTGGTGCATAAATCCAGGCTTGGCGCTGTGCGTTGTCCGCTTAATGAATCTGGTTCGCTCTGGTCTCGGAATTTTCACCTTTTCGGTAATGAGGTCAGCATCTCTCTCTCTCTCTCTCTCTCTCTCTCTCTCTCTCTCTCTCTCTCTCTCTCTCTCTCTCTCCACATGCTTTTTAATCTGTTTTCAAGAAGCTGTCTAGTTAGCGAACATCGAATAACAGCTTACGCGTGAAAAAGTATTATCCATTTGATAAAATTAACTATCTGAATTATATACGTATTTAGTAAGCTTGTAGGTATGTGTCATTTAAAACCTTGTATGTTTTTATGGATGAGAAATTGTATGCATCTTTTTGCCGTCGTGTTTGTATTTTGTAAATGCTTCGGAGTTCATGAATAATTCTAACCCTTCCCACAGATGGAGGCTTTAAGTCTTTTTGTCCCACGCTGAAGCCCCTCTCTGCTTTTTCTTACTGTCCCCATTGTCCGAGGGCCATCTGGATCTGGTGGCGCCCACTCCATTTTCACAAAGGCTAATCTTGTCTCTGCAAAATATATATGTATATATATATATATATACATATATATAATTATATATACATACATACATACATACATACATATATATATATATATATATATATATATATATATATATATATATATATATATATATATATATATACACACATAATATTGTGTGTGCCTGTTCACCTTCCGTTTCATTGGATGATAAGATACTAGCCTTAATAGTTAGGCTATATGATCTGGTGTCTAGTACCAGATGAGAACGCAATGACATCGTTCTCACTCCTCTGCGAAGCACAGGTTGTCTATGAGGAGTATAATAAGGAAAGTTGAACAATCGAGTTTCCATTTATTCCTGACGGGTCTTTGGGGCCCACGATTCTCAAAATCAGTCATTTAGCTGATGTGCATGTTGTAATATTCTCTCACTTGTTACACATGCATTATGTTGCTATTAAATTCAATTGATTATTACATTAGGGGTCGTGATTTATAGACTATATACAATGTAATTGTTCTTATGAAATTAAATTGCTCTTTATGAAAGTCGTTTCCTGTGTTGGTACGTTATTGCATGACTGTTGTCAGGCATGACCGACAGTTTTACCATGCTTGATATGTTACAGTTTTAAAAATTTGATTTTTTTCTTAATGCATTGTTTTTGGAGTGTATTCTTATAGACAGTATTTGTTTACCTAGGAATTGTTAATAGAATATCAGTATTCCACGCATCTTAGGAATGCGGACAAAGTAGAAATCTCATGCAATTCGTGTACTCTTACCTTATAGTATAACCATTAAGTGACAAGACCCTTGCAAACGCACCTTGCATGCATAAGTATTTCCACATGAATTTCAGGTACTCGTAATTGTATCCGCGGAAGTCATGCAGAGGGATTTAGGAGCACAAGAACCTCGCTAAAAAAAATTTATATTAACATATCTTTTATTCCTGAAAATATACTAATTTAGCGCTTTCTATTTATTTTCAGGTAAGCACCAATTGTTCGAAGGCACTCCGTGGTTCGAAGGTCACGTTATTATGGTAATGTATAAATAGAATGTTTTACAGTAGTCAGTAGTAGAGATTCTTTTGATTTAACCAAATTTGAAAGTGTCGTTGGTTTTGTTCATACTTGCGGATATAGAAAGATGACAAAATTTGTAATGACATTTCAACAAGAATTTGAATACATATACAACAAAAAAAAATTGAATAGTTGGGTTTTTATCAGATTATTAACTGGTAAACAGAAGTAGGCCTCATGTTAAGGTACTATTGGCTGAATTTTTGAGAACTGTTTACCAGCTTATTTCTTTACTATTTCCATATATGATATGAGTCGTTGTATTTAGCCCATTTGAATACCGTTGAGATTTAGTTATTGGTGGTGATGATTTTACGTATTAAGATAATGCGAAGGCTCAGTCATACGGTGACCGTTGATTCTCTTGCTGATGAGTATCGAAGCACCAAAGTGTGAAGTTGATTCTTATGGTCTCATAAAGGATACTGTCATAGAAAGAAGTACAAGTACAGTTAGTTTTGAGAGAAGCAACATCTCATTAAGTCATTTTGTATCCCTGAATTCTCCCTCATCCAAGTGATCCATAACAATGGATCCAGAATATATATATATATATATATATATTATATATATATTATATATATATATATATATATATTATATATATATATATATATATATATATATATATATATATATATATATATATATATATATATATATATATATATATATATATATATATATACATACATAGGACAGCTCCAGTCGCTTGTATTTTCTGTAACGTATATTTTTAAGACATTTAATGTTCGTCGTAAGATATAATCGATTTTCTCATATGCAAAAGTGCGTAGTATCGAGTGCTAACCATCTTTGCGGTTCAAACGTTATCCTCATTCCAATTCACTCTACTTCAATCATCCTCTGAATTATTTAATATTATTTCAAGATGTACTCAGTATACTTAAACCGATCTCAGATCTAGATTATGACTCATGCTTGTTCAAATCCTAGATTTAAAAAGTCTGTGTCATGGGGGGAAAGATTCAGTGAGCATGTCGGGAGGAAACTCCTGTTACATTTATATTTCTGAATTTTTTCTTTGTATTCTTTGAATAACATTTTGAATGCTGAAGTTATGACGTATACACATGTGGAAGCCTGTTGACGTCCTCGGTCGGAAAAATTATGTTAATAGTAAAATTTGGTACTCAGATACAATTGTGATTCACGAATTAGCCTGTGTTCTTGATGTTGTAATAGAGATGGCTGCATATGGAACAAATTAGGCTCTTCCTGTTGCTTTGATGCAAACAATAAAATTACTGCTTGCAACAATATAGTGGCAGCGTAAGAGAATAGCAGGGACAGGGAAGGAGAAAGGAATGTAGATTGGCTTACTTGATCTCGCTGACTGCGTCAGGAGTCGAGGAGAGTGACTAGAATTGTTCGAGATGAGGACAGGACTTCATCTTCTTCATTTATTTCTTCTGGAACTTTGTCATTTTAGTCTGGTGCAACAAATCAGGGGTGAATTAGTGCGATGGTTTTATTTAGTTAATGTTGAGTAAAAACTTTCATTACTTATGAATTTAATCCTTAACAAACAAACCAGAGATATAACCCATATGGCAGATGATGCTTTGACCCCGTAGGGGGTATTGCCGTCAGTGCACCTCATGCGGTGCACGGTAGGTATTACTGGAGGTTTACTGTATCTCCGTTTATATTCTCCTTCTTCCATCTTACTTTCCACCCTCTCCTAACAATTGATTCATAACAGGTTTTTGTCCTGTTACACCTTTCAAACCTTTTTACAGTCAGTTTCCGTTTCAGCGCTGATTGACCTCATAGGTTCTAGGGCTTGGCCTTTGGCCTTCACGCTATATTCTATTCCATATGATGACTTTGACGAAATTCATTCCCCAGAATTGAAGTTCCTCCGTTGTTGGTTCCTTGTCAGGTATCAAAATGAAAGCGAGGAGCCGAAAGTATCATATGTGACATGGAAAACTTGAGGGAAAGAGTCCTCTACGTGGAGGATCCTATATAAGTAAAGTAAGAACCCTTCAGTGTCATATATGCTTCGGGTAACCACCCTATAGTATGTATCTTCGACTTTTTATTATCAATCTCAAGGGGCAAGTCCTAGTGGACGGCACTGCATGAAAGACAAAATAGATATCGGAAGGAAAGACCCGTTTATTGATATGTTTGTCATTTCTGACGTGCTCGGGAATTCAGCTTCTAGGTTCTTAAAAAAAAAAAAACATAAAATTAAGCGTTGATAGAGTTGTTCAGTTTCATATTTTGGAGAACTGAAGGTTGGCGTCTGAAAGCACGCTATCACATTGAACGGTTTATGTATGTATGTATGTATATGTATATATACATATACATATATACATATATATATATACACACATATATATATATATATATATATATATATATATATATATATATAGATGCTGAATATATATTTATATTTTTACACGCATACTTACTAAATCAGTAATCTTCAACTTTTATATTTTCTCAGTATTGTTAAGCGTGGAAATTTAACGGTTTATTCAGTATATATAGTTTCTATTGATGCCGCATCAAGTATTTTTTGGTATTTAGAAGACGCAGCGAGAGGGAAGAAGGCGATGCTGAATGAATGACGCTATCAGTACAGTTCCTCCACCAGCAAATTGAATCAAATCGGATTTTCTTTGCTGGCGCCCGCATGACAAGAACTCTCTCTCTCTCTCTCTCTCTCTCTCTCTCTCTCTCTCTCTCTCTCTCTCTCTCTCTCATTTAATTTACCTAAGTATAAGTTAAGTAAATTTATACATACAAATAAAATCTATTAAGCAAACATATTTGTACATAAATTTTTGTCACTTGAACACTTGTGTGTCTTTTCATATTCACTGATATGAAACCACAAACATGTTGTATATCCACTCCCAAGGGGAATTATAATTGAAAAATGCTTCGTCACCGGCAGGAGTCGAACCCTCGACTGGTTTATAAATAGCGATTGACTGACTTTGACCAAAAGAGGTATAAGTTGGTATCGGATCTGTTGGTCAAGTCACTGTGTATCGTTGTCGCTAAACCAGGCAACTGTTAGAATCCTGCCGGTGGCGAAGCACTGATCAATTATAATTCCCATTGGGTGTAAGTTATTCCCGAGGTCTAGTTAGCTGGGTATAAACGATATTTGATTTGAGAATATGAAATAGTCTCGCGTATATGTGACAAAATTCATAATTAGCCAAGTGTTACAAGCTTACCAATCAGCTGTCATGTTGGAGGTGGGATGATATCGATTCTAAATACAGAACCGGAAATCAGCTGGCATATGTACATTAGAGTCGATAACAACTCACACTTCTCTTGATGGCTTAGCGGTCAAAGTCACTGTCTATTGTTGTTTCTAAACCAGGCAACTGTTTGAATTCAGCCGGTGACGAATCACTTAACAATTGCAATTCTCCCTGGGTGTAAGTTATTCCCGAGGTATAGTGAAGTGGTTATTAAACGATCTTCTTCTTCTTTCAACGTGCTTTTTTTCCCATTTGTATGGGGTAAGCACGATGCCTTCTTTTGAAGGACTTTGATTTGGCGTTGGGGTAGACCGTAGTCTCCGATCGGCTGCCCTGCCTGTCATCGCATTAAACGATAATTGGGCTTTAATATTTGTGAACACTGTTCATATATGCTCGCACAGACACACTCATATATATATATATATATATATATATATATATAGGGAGACCAGGGGCTAGTTGTAACAATTTTACAATTTTTGCCTCTAATTCAATATCTAATGAAGGAAACTTAATCAAATTTATGCTGTGAAAAGTTTTATTGTATGTGCTATCATAATCATGTAACAAAAAGGTTATATACTTTTTCAATTCTGGAATATAATACAAAATTGCAGAAAAACTTTTTTTATACAACTTGCCCCATATGCAGGGCAAGTTATTTACAGACCATGGGGGTATGTTGTTACAAAATATAAAAGATTCATATCCTTAAAAAAACAAATGAAATCAGTTAACACTTCATTTTACAGAGGTCACATACATAATGAACACTTTCATTTGTGCAACTTTCATGGGCCCAATCTTTTGCATTTGATGCATTGCACCCATTGCTCCCCTGAGGCTGAATTTGACCATTCACCACCACATGCAAGACACCAATAATCTTCAATGTTCTTTCTGTTCTTATTTCACCAGACTTCAGAAACCCTTGTTGTTCAGATTCCTTTTACAGGTTTTACTCTTGAGCCTTTTTCCTTGTGAATCCTCATTGTGCTTCTGTAGTTTCATCTTCTCAGGCGTGTCTGTTAGTATTGCTGTGTGGCGTTTTCTTTTGTTGCATCTTTGAGCCTTTCTTGGGCTAGCCTTTTGAATGGTCGCAGCTCCTCTGGAGTTTTGATTTCTCCTATAGGTCTTTGTTCTGTCTTTATAGAAGGAGGTGATTGGAATTTGTAAGGTCTATCTAAACCATCCTTGCTTGTGCTTGCAACAGGGTTTGGAATCATATTCTCGAGGCTTGTTTTGTTATGGGGAGCTGGATGGTCCTGAGGAGGTTCACAGGTAGGAATCATGTAGCCTATGCAAACTTTAGTAGGTTGTAATGGGCTTTCATTATTTGCTTTGGTTTCATTACCCAGTTCTGTGGCTTCTACAACTACAGGTATATCCTGTGGATTTTCTTCTGGACGATCAGTAACATCAGCAGGAAGAAATTCATCGTCCCCAAAGACATCCCGATTGTAGGGAAAAATACCTGTCACCTTGAACCCTTTTTGTATGTTGTCCATTGTTGTGGCCTTAGGCAATGCACTGGCAACAATTCCTGGCAAATCATATATGGTCATTGTCTTCCCAGGATGATTTTTCAGCCAGCTGTCACATGATTCATTAAAGTACTTTTTAAAGGGCCCATAAACACTTACATCCAAAGGTTGAAGCCTGTGTGAACAGTGAGGTGGGAAAGTAACAAGGACAACTCCATTGTCCCTGCAGTAGTCTATCAGCTCTAAACTTACATGGGAGTCATGATTGTCCAGAAGGATTAGAACAGGTTTGTCTTTTGTGCACCTTGTCACTGACACAAAATGTTTCATAAAGATTATGAAGTTTTCCCCAGTCATCCATCCAGATTGGTGTGCTGCTCCAATGCATCCAGGAGGTCCATCCCTGATAAAATGATCCTGAAATTAACTCGAGGGAACACAAACATTGGTGGAACTGTGTTACCACTAGCACTGATCGCAGTAACTAGTGTCACAAGAGCTCCTCTCTCTCCAGATGTCATCGCTCCTACTTGCTTGGCTCTTTACCAGCAACAATGCGAGTTGGTTTCTGCACTGTGGTTATGCCTGTCTCATCTATATTATAGATATCATGACACTGAAATTTATGTCTTTGCAAAACTTCACCAAGCTTATTGAAAAAGAGTCCAACATTGTGTCTATTGAAGCTTGTGGCCCTGCTAAGACTTGTTGCCTCTGGTGTTCTCAGTGAGAGAGTAGGGTTCCTTTTCATGAAACAAGAAACCAGTCTGGTCCAGCCATCTGTGTTCTAGTCCAATTTGTTGGTACTTTGATTATGTTACTAACTGCAAATTCATATGCAAATGCCCGTACTTCTTAGGTGTCAACCCATAATAAATTTTTGAAGCCTTTAATATGTACTCAACCAGTAACTTCTCATGAGTAGGACTAAATATCAGTCTTGGTTGTTTGTATCCAGCAGAAATAGGGCTAGCCCTAGCACCTTTGTTGTTTTTGCAGTATCGATGTAAGGTCATAAAACTGATCTGAAATGAAAAGAAGGTGTGATTAGTGTCAATTTCATTCAATCAAATATATATATATATATATATATATATATATATATATATATATATATATATATATATATATATATATATCAACCATCCATATAATGAAAAATATAAGCGAAATCAAGTAATCTAGACCTACCTGGTAATCTTTTAGCCACTCTTCGTAAACTCTCTTTATGACAAATGACACGCTCGGCTGCCAACTCCAAAATTGCTGTGTTACACCTATCAGCTCTATCTGTCTTTCTTTTGTAGGTCCTAACCATGTTTGATAATCCTGAAATATGAAATAGATAATTAGATAAATAAATAAAAAATGTCTTCCGTATGGGGCAAGTTGTTACAACTATATATCATACAGGGCAAGTTGTTACTGATTGTAACAACTAGCCCTGAGCGAATTATTTTCCTTCTCCTCATAAATTTTGGTATTCATTTGAATTATGGGAAAATGAAGTCTCATCACATATGAGGCGTAAAGACAGCTATTTCAAAAATCATATTATTTTGCATGAACATAAGTTTCATTAAGCTCTATGAAAATAATAAGAAAGGTCGGAATACTTACTCAGGGTATGCAAAAACAGTTTTTTGCTTGTAGTTTGGCAGACGGGTGATCAGCTTGTTTTGTACTCGGCGAGGATAAGGCTGATACTGACGCCTAACTGTCTCAAGAACCTCGGCGCCAACTGTTGCCATATGATGAAGATATTGGGAGTGTATCAACCTACCCCTGTATGCAACTAGCCCCGGTCTCCCTATATATATATATATATATATATATATATATATATATATATATGTATATATATACATATATAGGTATATGTATATGTACACACACACACGCGCGTATTTTAATGTATGGAAGGGCTTCAAGTATTGATATGGCTTTTGTTTTTCATCAGCTCTATATTCAGTCCCAACCTTTTGCGTCTGTGGCTTCATACTGCAGTATTTCCCAGAGAACACTTTTTTTTTGTCGAACAGGCAGTTTTTCATCAAAGTTTTTTTTTTTTTTTTTTTAAAGACCACGAGTCCTCCACACTTTTCAGCCCAATTCTATTTTAATGGGATTTAATCAGTACTTGAATGGTCGTGGATTCTATTAGTGAATCATATTTCAAATAAAAAAAAAGCTAATAATGGTGAGCTATATTTTATTGCGAGACATTGTACAAAAATATTATAAAACAAAAATGAGAAGTAAGGCAATAAATTGATAACTTAGTTTGCACTTAAAAGTGGTTTCGTAAAAATCATTCTCGATTTATTGTTTCTCCAAAAATGGGAAAAAGCAATAAATTGGACTATAGAAAAAAAGTTTCTTTTAGATGTAGTGAGGCCACATGCAGAGTGTCTCTATTCTCATTTCCCTGTCCATGACGACGCGCGCTCTTGAAGTTGGCACAAGTTGGCCTGTGTGTGTGGACATATTTCAGAAAGATGTTGAAAGAAGCGGTTTAGAAAAAAAATTACCTTATTCATTGCAAATCGTAAACCTGATAGAAGCTCAGACGTCATTATTTACTTCTAGAGAGAGAGAGAGAGAGAGAGAGAGAGAGAGAGAGAGAGAGAGAGAGAGAGAGAGAGAGAGAGACCCTGTTGCTTGTGAGGGCTGAACGTCATATACTATGTTTGTCTTGGAGTGAACCAATGCAAAGATGCTGCCTCTCTTACTACACGTGGCTGATGGCCGCCATTTTGTTCATGCTCCTTGGTACCGTACGTATAAAATTTCTTCTCTCTCTCCCTCTCTCTCTCTCTCTCTCTCTCTCTCTCTCTCTCTCTCTCTTGGGTGACCATGGACGCTTTGATGCAAGGAGTATGAAATATGCGTTTTTGTCAATGAGACTAGAATTTTATTTCATTTGTAACATGCGTGTTATTGCATTTTGATTTATAGGCGAGAGGAAGAAACTGTGTACAATCTCCAAAGGCAGTTTGGTTTTCTTACATATATAATTTAATAAAAGGAAGAGAGATACGAAATTTTCCCCCAGTCATAAAATCGATCCTAATCCAGTTGTAGATACAATCAGTCTTGAAGGTTCCACGCTGGTAGGTCCTCTCTCTCTCTCTCTCGATTTCCCCTCGAACAGCTTTGGGGACACCACCCACACGCTGGCAGCTCTCTCTCTCTCTCTCTCTCAGCAAGTCTGTAGAGATCAGCTTTCTATCCCAGAACCGGACGAGGAGGAAAGGGTATGGAATTGTGGTTTAAAATTCTAATATGCCTCATAAATTATATATCTAGTTGTTAGTCGACTATTGGGGGTCGTACAGTAAAAAGAGAGATGAAAAACAAAATCCATCATGAGTGCTTCGTCAAAATGCTAACCACTATACAATTGAAAACTGGAGTGACTTGACGAAGTAATCCTCACCTCACTGGGGTGAAACTTTTCACGGGATATTCATTCCGAAGTATGAGCGTGGAAGCGTAAACCAATTCGGAGTGATGTCAGAGGCGATGGTAACTCTTTCTCAGAAGAACGGCAGCCATTCGAAGTCATCTTTTATAACGAAACTCTTACCCGACTCTCCTTTTTTACTTATCGAACTCATTTAACTTTTGTCAGTCCGGGCGATTCAGGGGTACGATAAATTACTTTCACGGCCGAGTCTGACCCGGATAGTGTGTGTGTGTGTGTGTGTGGCTTTGCGGGAGAGGTCTGTTCACTTGGAAAGGCCTAAAAATCTCTCTCTCTCTCTCTCTCTCTCTCTCTCTCTCTCTCTCTCTCTCTCTCTCTCTCTCTCCACCACCACCACCACCACCGCTACTACCGTTGGTCTTCATTTTCTTGAGGAGGATGACTCAGTCCTGGGGCCAGATCAGGATAGGAAATCGTGAACAAAAGCAGCACTGCGAGGGAGGCCCTGAGAGAGAGAGAGAGAGAGAGAGAATTTTATGAATGGTCTCATCCCCGTATAGTGACGATTACCTCCTCGAGGCTCTCCCGTTTGGATGGTATACGTTATGTCAGAACAGATGGATACTTAGGGCCACTTTTCGCTTTTCTCTGGTTCTTTCTCTCTTTTTTCGTTTCCCCTTTAGCCACGACTCACATCAGTAGTCTAAAGACTATTATATTTATATATATATATATATATATATATATATATATATATATATATATATATATATATATATATATATATATATATATATATATATATATATATATATATATATATAGTTACTGTATTCACTGCTGAAGTCAACAGAGGCACATTGGAATTTTAAGTAAACTCGCCCATCTGTCCCTCCTCGACCCGCTTGCAGGTCGAACGCTGGTTGCCCAGTTTTGAGCTAGACGAGCTACCACCAGAACTACAAGAGAGAGAGAGAGAGAGAGAGAGAGAGAGAGAGAGAGAGAGAGAGAGAGAGAGAGTTTGTTTTCCCAGAAATTTCTCGTTCAAGAACTCCAATGACTGTGAATGAACACTTTGAATTTCCTCAGTAAGAAATTCTTAAGGCTGCCGGCATTCCTTCTTGTTAGAGTCTCTTAATTGTCACGGGAATTGAAACAAATGCCGTGGGTGCCAACTTGAACGATATCCAAGGGTCGTTCACGTGCCAGCTGCTGAAACTGAAAAGATATTTATGTTTGAGAATTTTGTTCAGAAAATGTTTCATTCTTGTAGATCGTGTGATATACCCTTCTGCCTCATTTATTAATTGGTCTTTATGTGCAAAATTACTTATTTTTGGTTACAATTTGAGCTGTGCATCACCTTGAATTTTATATAATTAGCTGTTGTTTCTCTGATTTTGTACCAATTTGTCAGTGTCGTTAAAAATTTTATTCATCTTCACGGCCTGTCAGATTTCCTTCCTTACTGGCGTGTGACGCATTATTTGGCGTTGCATGGTAAAACAAGATGAGAAATTGGTTTGAGACAAGCACATGACTGCAACATTCAGACAAACGCGCATCATTAGTAGGCTGTATGTTGAGTTAATACGTAGGGTAAGTCTTGAAAGATATTAATGGGTTTTAAATGCATACATCTGGCTCGCTCTTTCGGTTTAGATCCGGTTCCTCTTTCCTTCATCTCTTGAGCATTTTCGTATAAAAGAAACGCATGCGCACGGGTACGAAGGTTTTGGCTTGTTACGAATTTGTAACTAAGCAAATACCGATGTACAGCCCTGGCTATTAGCGCTTTCACTCGTCACATAAAACAAGTAAATAAATAAAAGAAATAGGGTGTATTTAGATCCACAATGAACGTTTGTACTTAAATACACACACACACATATATAGAGAAGTACTGAAACGACATGCGATACCCACATGTGTTTGTTGTACGATATATTTACTTAATATTCAGGGATGATAGAACACATAGTATTTTATAGTTTTTCGTAGACGCACATGGAAGAACAGTCAATACAGAGGCCATTTTCGAAATTCACATCAAGGAGCAAACTTGAAATGTATTCATAACTGTGAGTAAAGAGGCGTCAAGGAAAGGACTTGTACAACATCCGTATCCTCACAAAGACACAGTCCTCCTAACGCTCCCCAACCAAGAAACAAAGTCTGGCGCTCCCAAGGGATCAAAAAGTTCGGTGGCACTCGAAGACAAAGCATTTTGGGTCTGACCCTGGCTGTGTGTGTGTGTGTGCGCGTGTGTGTGTTTGTGAGTGTGTGCGCTCTCCTCTTAAGAATGCGTGTAGTATTTTCCTTCTTTCAACAATCTTGTTTTATTTTTAGATGGTTTAACGTGCAGAAAATGCTGAACCCCATTTTTTTAGTTAATTCAAATATGAGTTGTCACTGAGATGTAACATGACTTTTTAAAGAGCTCCTGTATTGAGTGTGTTTAGTGTATGTACGTACGTACGCATGTGTGTATATATATACGTATTTTATATTTATTTTTAATTTGTGTATTTATTTATTTGGGGCTACCTGTTTGCAATTGGCTGGGCCTTTTAGAAATGTGAAAATCGCAGAACTCTGATAATGGGCATGCAAAAAGTCTGTCTGGGCGCTGATGATCTAAGCTTTCTTTGCAAACACACAAAGGTTATGGGTAATGGACTTCGATGTTACATTTCTCTTTCATGGATTTAGCGCCGTAATTACGATGTCCTCTGTCATGTTCCGAGCCTTTCACTGATGCCAGCGGTTTCCCCCATTTGCATGTGGTGAGAGGAGCACAATCACCGAGGAATATAATCGCTATGATAATCACTCAGGCTCCGCAATCATGTCCCCAAATTGATCAGCTAGTGAAGCGAAATGTTTTTTCAGGTGTGATTAATGTCATTTCCTTTTTTTCGTTGGAGCTTCCTTCTTTAACGTAATTTTCGACCTTTGGCTTTTTTTTTTTTTTGTTTTACTTTCTTGTTTTCTTGTGGCAGGATTGATTAACGAGATTAGGTTTTCTCGTGATTAGCTTAATTGTCAACCTCTGGCGGTTGTTTATTCCATTTATTTTACCCTTTCGTCAATTTTCTAATTTGTTGCCTCATTGGAGATCAGAGAGGATGATGGGTCAATCGATTTCGTTCATTTCGAGACATCTCTGGTAATAAAATTATTACGAGAAAGCGTTGATGAAGTTGACATTTACATTATTTTTCATAACTTTATTGCATTCTGTATGTGGTGAACATTGTGTATAACTTGTTGTACATATTACATATACGCACATAAACACTAGTGCTCATATACTTATATATATATATATGTATATATGTATATATATATATATATATAATATATATATATATATATATATATATATATATATATATATATATATATATATATTGTACCTCTGGCTTCATTTGCTTTTCATGAAGTAAATGGTAGACAGAACTACCGAAACGCCAGGAATAAATGAACCTCGGACAACAGTTATATAACTTGCTGCTTCAAAGAAACTCATTCGAGAGATTGAGAAACTGCAATATGAACTCAACGGCATCCAGACGGCCTCTCTTTTAATGAGTTTGTTTGAAAGAGGGTCTTCTTCCGAATTATATATACATATATATACAGTATATATATATATACATATATATGTATGTCTAAATATATATTATATATATGTGTGTGTGTGTGTGAGTTTATTGCATATATATATATATATATATATATATATATATATATATATATATATATATATATATATGCTAAAAATCATAGTAGATGCATATGACTTCAGTGTATATATATATATGCGAATCCAGTAGATGCAGGAAAATGACAGGAAAATGAAGTTCAGTACCAAGCGCTTTCACGTTTATTAACGCATCGTCAGGGCACGAATGAGACACAGATATAAAGAAGGTTACAAAGTAAACAAAAGAACAAGAATACCAGATGGTCAGTTGTCAAAGGGTAATAAACAAAAAGATCATCCAGGATAATCCGGGATCGAACTGTCGCAAACTAAACCCAAGACCAAACAACAAGAAATACTAAAGTTTAGGCTTACAAAATCCAAAAACTTATATATAACTAGATATATGTATAATGTGTGTGTATATATATAAATATATATGTATATATAAATCGAGAGAGAGAGAGAGAGACTTGACTCCAGAAGGGGTTAACCTTTCGCCTCCAGTCACTCATATATCGGGATGAAGTTGCTAGTCGCATGTCAGGCCCTGCCATGTCTCTTGAATGCTTAGCTGGATCTGGCAATTTTGGGCCGTCACCCATCTAAATCTACTGTTGCGACATTCGGATTCCATTGGAACCCAGATTCGTAGTAGTTGACTTTAGAGACACTGAACTATGTTGTCTCCCTTTTCTTATCGACTTGGTGGTCTATAAGTTACAAAAAAGTTTTCCTCTTGTTTCTTCAGGTGCAGGTGTATTTTACCCCTTAGGATAGCACCTAGTGTGGAGTAATCACTTCCGTAACCCCTCCAAACCGTGCTTCATTTTAATTTGAACTCCATCAATTAACTCGCATAAATTAAGTTCCCCCCTGTCCGAAGCATCTCCATTACCCTTTGAATTGAATCCTCTCTTGCCAGAGTTCATTAATCAGCTCCTTCCAAGCATTTTCTTTTTAATTTAATCGCCATTACTTCAGTTCTTTTGAGCTTCCAGTGCAAGCGTTTCTGTGAATAAACATAAAACACGAACGCTAAGTTTTAAAGTAAAGATTTAGAGCGCGAACACGCTTCCTCCACGTTGGCTCATCACACTACCGCCTTCCACGATGCGCTACACCAGCGCTCCCCAGCGAGGTTGGCCAAGCATGTTCTGCAGTTTTGCCGGCCAAAGAAAGTATGACCAGTTTAGGTATGAATGAATAACATTTAATTGGATGCGCTAGCGTTATTGGGATTAGTTTTATAATCGGTATTAAATGACTCAGAACAAAAGAAAAATGTGACAGTTTGGTAGAACACTGCCATATCTGCATTTAGAAATCATATCAGTAAAGGATTTCGAACGTTAATAAATGTCTGAAGAAAACATTGGATAAATTAACTGCAGGAGAGAAATGCTCGTTATTTCTAATTTGCTTTCCTTTAATTAAATTTACAAATATTTACCTGTATAGAAATGCTCGTTATTTCTCTTTAGTAAAAGCAAAGCAAGAAATTCAAAATGCTTTCGTAAAACCAAAACTTTTTGCACAGATTAAATGGCAGCGCTGCGTTGCTGGCAACAACGAAGGGAAACAGTTTTATAATTCAAATAAATTTACCTGTATAAATCTTGAATTTGTCCCTAATGATAGTTTTTGTTGCCCAACACAGATTGCCAGATAGCCAAAAATGAAACGTAAACCGAGCAACACTTATTAACCAAACCACGCTTGCAGCTAGGTCTTTAGTAAAATTGCAAAGGCAAAAACAAAATTCTGTTAACCCTTTCAAAATGTATAGATCTCTCTGGCGTGTTGTCTGGGTGTATAACAACAACAGCGAGATAAAATCATTTCTCCCATTACAGATATCAAATAAAACCTTTTCGTTACGCAGAATTCCAAGTCTATTACATAGGTTCACGATTGATAAAAGCAATTACAAGAAACGGAATCAGAGTTTCTATCAATATGGCATCTCATTTTGGTTTTGCCAGTACCTCACACACACGGATCCACGTGCGTTTAAATCCACGGGTAAGCAGCGCTGCGTTGCTGGCAACAACTGGAGGCATTTCTCGTTTCTAATATACCTTGATTTCTTAACATTTAAAGAATAAATTGGTAAAAAGGAAATATAAATAAAGCATAACATAAGTTTGGCAAGAGAAAATAAACATTCGTATACAGACAGATTCTGCCTCTCTCTCTTAAGGATGGGCGCAAATTTCTCTTGGAAAGGCAAGATGGCTCAGTCAAGATTTTTTTGAGAGATGAAGCGTCGTCGGATCAGGGCAGAAATTCGTGTATCTCGACGAAACTTGTCAATCAAAATTACATCAGTTTTAAAACTACGTTCAAACTGGCAGACCTTAAAATTTTAGTGCAGGAAGAATCGAACAATGTCCAGAAGAATGCAGCGGGCGGAGCACGTAGAGAAAATTCAAAAAGAGGATGCCCGGCAAGATGTGGCTGTAGACAAGTTGGTTGACAGTTTTGTCAAACATAGCTGATAGCTCTAATGACTAGTTTTCTGAATAAATTATTAACCGGCCAACCTCTCGAAAAACAAAACGCACCTTGACTTTTACCTCAGTGGTGGTGTGGAAAAAAGTTTGATTGAAAAAAGTAGTCTTTTAAACAAGATGATCGTTACTCCTCGTTATAGATAATATATAGCGACAAAGGAAGTTTATTTTAATTCGTATTTCTATATCACCTATTTCTATAGCATTAATTAAATACTTTTAAGTATCTAAAATAATGATAAATGTACATCTATCTACAAGTACTGACAAAATAGATAAGGTGATCATCCCCTCTTAGGAAGGAGATTAAAGTCAAATCAAAAGCCCCAAAAATCTTATAAGTCCTCTGTCTTTTAAAGGTCTGTCACGAGTAGCCTGTTTCGTAAAACTGGCAACAGGGCAGATCTTAAAAGCCTCGCCAGAAGACTCGTCACAAGAGTATAGCATCCCTTATCTTCAGAGTCCTGTCTTTTACGACTGCCAGATTCTTGGGCCAGATTGGGTCTGTTTCAGACTGAAATAGATGCTTTCACAGCGAAAGCGGATTAAAATGAAAGCTGCCCGGGATCTTGCGAGGTTCAATATTGTAACAAAGTTGCTGAGTAATCGCGGAGGATTATTTTAAATATATATGAGAGAGAGAGATCTCTGCAGGCGCCCATCTTTCTTTTACTCTTCTCTTCTTACTCTCCCGCAACGGTCGAAACCCCTTTCTCTCCCAGTTCGCCTTTCCCGCCTTTTGCGTGGGTGGGTGAGGAGGAGCGCGCAAAACACGACGACGGCATTGGAGTTGATGGGAAGAGCGAAGCGTCTAAAGGGGGCGAGGAGGGATTGTACGAGTTAGAAGCCGTCCGTAATGGTATCAGGGCGTGGTATTAAGGGAGGAGGGTTCGGGGGAAGGGATACGAATGACATCAGAATGGAGTTTGTGGGATGAGGAAAATAGAAAAAAGTAACGATCTTCAAATACGAAGTGTACATGCCTGCGCATAAATGTTGCATTGTGAGACATATCCCTTTGTTAGGGGGACTTGAGGAGATGCGAAAATAGCGCTTTGCAGAGCTTTTTAGTGGCTGTGTGAAAAGGGTAAATATGGCATAACAGATGGGGAGACTCTCACCCTCAAGAGAGAGGCCCTGAAGCTAAAGCAAATCGTCAGTTTACTCCCTCATATTCAAACCAACCTCTCAGCAGCCCCAGTCACCCTTGAAATCCTCCACCCTTTCCCCCTCCTGCCCTCTTTTTCTCTCCACAGCCCTGAGAGCTGACTCATACCCAAGCTAATAATTCCTATTACAAACTCACTCGCGCTCGTACACACACACACACACATTAAATGTGTGTATATATATATATATGTATATATATATAGTTTTTGAATATAGACTTTATTTTACCCTTGCAGATTCAATCTTCACCGCACAAAGACTGAAACGTATATTGCTGTTTATAAAAATGATCTCGTCGTCGGTGCTTTATGTGTACGAGTTAAAAAGGCCCACGCCTTTGAGCGTTGTTCGGAACTTGAAGAGATTTGACTAGGTTGGTTTCTTCTTCATAAAATGTAAATTAAGATGCTTGCCTTTATTTGCCTTGCATATTCATTGTTAAAATGCTGCGAGCATAATATCTCTCTTAGCATGTACCGCTTGTCTTCCCCAAGTCTTAATAAACCCAAACCGACCTGTCCCTTCGTTTGGGGATAGGTTCAGCTTTTCGTCCTCCTCCCCTCCTCTTATCTATTTTTTTTTAATCCTTCCAGGTCTAGTTTAGATAAGGGCATTAAAGTTTCCAGTTCCTTTGGCCTTATCTTTAGGGAGGGAAAGTCCGACGAAGAGTCACTGTGGTGAGGTTCAAGGCTTTTCATATATCAGTCGTCCAAGCAATGTTAGATTACAAAATTGTAAAGTCACGTGACTAATGTAATTGAAGCTCAAGTACCGTACGATTTTTGGAAAATATGTGAAGGAGAAATATATTGTGATTCCGTAAAATAAATTTTCTTTCTTGTTTTTCAGGCACAGGAATGATTCAACTTGGTATGGTAATGATAGACAAAAAAGAGAGCTGGGATGTTTTATCTCTGATCCGGATGTGTGTAGAAGTGGGAGTGAACGCTTTTTATGCAAATGTAGAATTCTGTGTATTTTGAGATTGATATGTATTTTCATAATAAAATTCATTTATTATTATTATTATTATTATTATTATTATTATTATTATTATTATTATTATTATTATTATTATTATTACAAGCCAAGCTACAACCCTTCTTGGAAAAGCAGAATGCTACAAGCCCAAGGCCCCCGACAGGGGAAGCAGCCCAGGATAGAAAAGGAGCTCAGAAGTAAAGAATGAGATATACAAGAATCAGTAAGACAAATAAGAAATAAAATCTGAGGTAGGACTCAAGTTAGCCTGCTCAACAAAAAAAGCATTTGCCCAAAATTTGTACTTCTGAAGTTTCAGCGATTCAACTACAGTTTTTATAAGATCATTCCACAGTTTGGTTACAGCAGGAGTAAACTTCTAGAAAACTGTGTGGAATTGAACCTTTCATAAGAGTGTTAGAAGTAGCTGCAAATCTAGGATTGCGTGGTGGACAGTATAGTCAGGGAAGATATGATTGCAAAGATGATCTGAATTATGAATAGCCTAAACAGTCAACACAATGAGGTAATTGAACGACAGTGCCAGAGAATAATATCAAGATACAAGTGAAAAAAAGCGCCGAAGTTTCTTCGACGCAGTCAAGTTTTCTGTACGGCGTATAATGCTGTATGAAATTCTCAGCCACGGCCCATGAAACTCAGCCGCGGCCCATGCAACTTTCAGCCACTGCCCGGTGGTGGCCTGAGTTGTTGGCATCTATAGCGGTGCCAGACGCACGATCATAGCTAACTTTAACCTTAAATAAAATAAAAAAATACTACTGAGGCTGGAGGGCTGCAATTTGGTATGTTTGATGATGGGAGGGTGGATGATCAACATATCAATTTGCAGCCCTCTAGCCCAAGTAGTTTTTAAGATCTGAGGGCGGCCAGAAAAAGTGCGGACGGACAGACAGAAAGCCATCTCAATAGTTTTCTTTTATAGAAAACTAAAATAAGAAATTTAATCGAACTGGCTTTTAACCAACAATTTAAGATGCGAGTCAGCTGCTGCAGACCAAACAGAGAAACAATATTCAGCACATGGAAGAGTAAAAGCATTCAAACATCCTGTTGAAAATCTCAGAGACAGACCGGGCATGTTTCTGAGAAGTTAATTTGCATTCAGGAATGACGTCTAGAATTTGAAATGATCGGATCTGGGTGGGGAATCCAGTGTCTAATTCATATAGCCTGTATGATTTGTTGTGATGGATCAGAGAGGGGTTAATCAAACCGGTCTAGAATGGAACATGTGCAGTCGAATTGCAGAAAGTGTTCGTTATAATCACTGCCGTCAGTTTTTGTACAGACTGCGATGGTATTCCTGGTCATGCCGTTAACGTTACTAGCACACTGTAGGTGCTTGAAGCTCTGCGATCTCCGCTTGTAGAAGAGCAGCGCGCCAGTCCTTCTCAGAGTTAGAGGTTATTGATGACTTTTGTTGCCGCAAGGTTTCCTCGGGGAAAAAGATCTATTGATTTTTTCCACTTAGGGAAGAAGCAGGTTCCAGTAATATTCCGTGCATGCTGACAACTTTTCAAGGCCACATGTGAATCTTTGGTATTCCTTTTGGATCTATTTTTTTCTTGTATTTGTTATATCAAACAGAAGTGTAGGACTTCGCATCGTGTTACAGATCAACACTGTCTCTTATGCACTGAATAGAAATTTATTGATTTTCGTTTTACTTTAGTTAACACAACAGCATTTGTATGGGGGAATTACCTCAAGTTATCATAAGCCCATTTGAACTCATGCATTATTTAGCAAGGAGGTTGCAGGTGAGTTTTGTCTACTAAAAGTGTAAAAAGGGTCATTGTTAGGCGTGATTTATTTATTTATTTTATTAAATTTAGGCTGTCGAGCCAAGCACTTGGGCTCTTTCGGCCATTCAAGACACTGAAAAGAGGGAGTCGGAGTGGTTGGACAGCAAGGCAAAGAGATCCAACAATAAAGGAAATGAGGTACACAGGGATCCAAAGGTGGAATTTAGAGAAAACCCCAACGGTAGCACTTGGAAGGTTGAATAGTAAGATTGAAGAAATGAAGTGGTAATGTAGGTAAAATCCAAGGGCTAAACAGTGGGTACAGTTAGGGGGGCGAAGGGACATTGCAAACACCCTACAGTAATGCTTACAGTGCACCACGTGAGGTGCACTGACGGCATTAGGGTTGGGTATGATATTTTATCATGGTATATAAATGCAATAGCCTTACGTCAAATGCTTGTAATTTATTTGAATGCAAATTAAAATTTTGCGAACAAGCCTAAAGAAAATTCAGTTGGAAGTGAGCTTTTACAGATAATAATTGCTTGAAATTTCTGTCACTGTCTGTGACTCCCCCGGCCCCGTCATAAAAAAATATTGCGTGTCTACTGAAAATTTCGAGGGAATTCCCCCCCCCCTTTTATTTTTTTTTTTTAGAAAATATAGGCGTTATAGGAACTGCAGGGAAAATCTCAGCTATTATTGGAATTGCATGGAAATTGTTTTAATGAGTGTATTACGGAATGCTTCCAAATTAAATGATCTACACGAAACTTGTTCTTTTTATGTGAAAAAAATTTTTCTTCTGAGTTAGATTTGAAAGGAAACGATCTCCCTTCTGTAGGAACTAAAAGGCAATGTTCTCAGTTTTATGTGAAGCTTTAGGAGTTGCTACCTGTGAAGAATGACAAGCATTGATTTTTCAAGGGGCAAAAAAAAAATGATAAAGCAGAGGGAAAGGGTGATGTGACACGTCTCTTGGGTTCTGTAATGTTCGATATTCCTCCCTCAGTGTTCTTCCTATTATTCCTTTTCACTCGTTCCTTTCTTTGGAGAGCCCTTTCATTCATAATAGAGCCCATTTTTACTTCCCAAGAGCGCGCTCACACACACACACACACACACACTCTCTCTCTCTCCCTCCCCTTTGAATCTGCTTTGTCTAGAATCTATATCGAGCACAAAACCGGGCGGAACTCATTCCTTTGTACACACCCCTATAAACACCCCTCCTCAGGTACGCGTTTTACTGCTGCTATTATTATTATTATTATTATTATTATTATTATTATTTTAAGCTTCTTGGGTTTCTGGCAGTTTAGATAAGTTTGTTTGTTTTTTTTTTGACAACTAGAATGAGTAACTCTCTGTGGCACCTTGTACTCAATTCCGAAGTCAGTTCTCGCATCCTTTCAATAACTGAAACACAATGTAAGTTCACACAAGGGAGGAATTCGACGAGGTGGTCCCCAACCCTCGAGAGATGTGGAACTTATCTACAGGTAATCTCTCTCCCTACGTTGTTCGGCTCGTGTAAAATTGTCAAAGACGTACAGTACTTCGTGCCAGTGAAGCGAAGATTCCGTTTAGTTGTAAGATAATAACCAGAAGCCTTTGTATTAAAGAATTCGGATGGAATCCTAAACATGGGAGTGGCCTGTAGTGGTGTTATGGAAACACTGCGGGAGATAAAGATGATATTGTTGTTGTTGGTCACAGGCCTCTTCAGTTAGGTTTCGTTGTTGTCTAATGTTTGTGTTGCGTCATTTCCCCGCCACTTTGTCTCGCTCAGCTCTGCTACTTTCAGGGTTGAATTGTTTCCCCCTTTTTCCCGTCTCGCATCGTTGACGCTCTTCTTGTTTAGCTTTTCTTTTAATTTCTATGTCGTTCTTTCGTCCCCCGTTTCTGTATCCATCTTTCGGTTCTTTTCCTTCTCCTCTTCTCCCGTCATCGTGAGCTTCACTGACTCCGTTTCCTGTCTCGTTCTTTTGGTCGTCTGCCGTTTGTTTTTGCTGTGGTGCCGACTGGCCATCAGCGAAGGCAGACGTTAGAGGTTGAATGGTCCGTCTGAAGACGAAAAGGGCGCCCTTGGTAAGAGAAAGGCTGTGTCGGGATGATTAGAAGTGCGTCTTTAGGCTAGGAAAGGCTGTCAGAGGATTTGTGGGTTTAGTAAGGGTGCGTCCCCACTACAGTAAAACTTGTCATGAAGACACGTCGGCAACTTATTGCTCACATGTCACTAACGGTTTGAATTTAAATTAACGACTTATTGGTAGTCCTAGCCAGGGCCTTATGCGACCATACATCATTTACTTAAGATTTATTTTCGATTTACAGTCTTTGACTTGTTTTCAACCTGTTTCTGAGTTTCGGACGTGTGTTTATGATAGGTTTTATTGTAGTGGGGACGCTCCCTAATAAAATACTGTGGATGAGTAAAATATTATTTGGGTAAAAAAAAAAAGTCATGAAATAAAGTTTCAACTGTGGGGAAAATAAAGAGAGCTTGTGATGTCAAGTCAGCCATCGTCTTTGGGTGACCACTGTACGTGGGGTGAGCAGAAAGAGAAGATGCAGGGCAATAATGTTCACAGTAGAAAAAAAAATAGGGCAGGAAGATAAGTAATATACCAGAAGCCCTCGAGAAAGGGAGGGTCTGTTACAACAAGCTTAGGACCGGTTACAGCGTTGTCGCTTGAATGTTCGTTGGGTAGTGTTGCAGCTCTGATTTGATTGTCCGCGTTAAGATGCCTAAATAAATGTGTTTTGAATCTCGTACACGTTCGAGCTGATTAATAACATAAAGTATGCCTTGGAAAGTGGATAAATCATGAGCTCGACGTAGTTGAACTTGGTTGCTCCCGGAGAAAGTTGGGCACTTTTTTGCATAAACATGTACGCCCACATCAGAAATTCCTCTCTCTCTCTCTCTCTCTCTCTCTCTCTCTCTCTCTCTCTCTCTCTCTCTCTCTCTCTCGTACATGGCAGTGGTTCTGTTCATATTAACGAGTATCATATTGGTAACATGATATTGAAATTTATGGAAATGAAATATCATGTGCGATTAATGACCCGATGGCGAATAGAACTAAAAACGACGATGCTCATTGTGATTTTAAACTTGATGCCAGATAGCGGATGACCTCAATGTTTGAACAACTGGTACAACACTTGTGAGCCCCCCCTCTCTCTCTCTCTCTCTCTCTCTCTCTCTAGCCTTTCCAACTTTCATACGTATTCACCGTAAACTTTCAATTTACGTACAAGCTATGTTTTAAGACACAACATGGATTTAGATGAGGTATACCGTACGTTAACATGAAACTCATAATTACTTTTCCCTCGCTTGCAAAGCTTGATTAGGAGCAGAGCGAAAGCTATAACTTGCATTTTTAAGTGCATTTTATATTGCTTATCAATCGTCAAATACGGTATGAGCGACGTCTTTTGCCAAAGAAATTATTGTAATTCTGAACGCTTCGTATTTACAGCATTCACTTTACTCTAATGGTTAATGAAGTTTCTGAATGTTGGATTTTATTATCATTACTATTTTTTTTATTGAGTCTTTTTAATTATGCGTGCGATTCGTTTCTCTTCTCGAGTCGTGAGGAAAATTGAGAAGATTAAATGTAAGATCAATTAGCACGACGCAGCCATCCTTTTAGCAGGACATGCTTAAGAGTGTCTACTTTCTTCTCATTACTATTTTTATCGCTGATATTATATTTAAATAGCGTGCCGAAGTTTCAATTTTCTCCTTAACTACTCCGTAAAATGCAGTTGAAGAAGCATCGCAATAGGACCGCTCCAGTAGCAGAGTTCCTGTGTTTACCTTCTACGCGAGTTCCAGATTTGCAATCAGCACAGCAACTGATCAGCTTACTGCTGAGGAAGAAGAGCTTTTACTTGTGAACTTTTAATGAATTGTTAGTCAGTTACTATGACAAGTTTCTCGTGTGTGTATATGTATGTATATATATATATATATATATATATATATATATATATATATATATATAATAAATAATATATCTCGTGTGTGTGTGTGTGAGAGAGAGAGAGAAATAAAACGTGCTTATTTTTAACACTGAGATTGTGAGTAAATGCATGATGATTGCAAGTAAGTGTATTGTAAGTGACAGTGAACTTTTGCCTGCTGTAACTGGTTGCAATACTTTCGCATCCAGTCCTGTAATGTTGATGTTTTAGACTTGTTCGAAACTCAGGGATTTTATGACAGAGATCAAGATAGTGGGTAAGGGATGTTTCAGAGGATTGATATTATGGAAAGGATGTTGACTTGGGGATAAGGGCCTTTAGCTGGGGTCTGGTGGATGGGTGGTTGCGTGGGTGGGGGTGGGTTATTGAGGAAATCCACTTAGGACCACAGGAAGAGAATCATTCAATGTGGATGACGTATAAGTCCTCCTCCCATCCCCCCCTCCCCCCCTCCCTGTTGCCTAGCCCTTTTCCTCTGGCTCTGACTGTCGTTGTTGCTCTGTATTTATTTACTTTCTGTTGTTCTAGTTAGGCGTCCTTAATTGGAGACTTGGATTTATTTATTTTTATTATATATTTACTAATTACTCATTTAAATTTTCACTTCGATATATATTATTTTTTAAATTCTCAAGAAGGACTATCCATCCGTAAGTTGTGTATTTATTCTTAGACAGAATTTTATATCTTACGATTGGTCTCGGGATGAGGAATAATTCTTCGACACCCTTCATTGATGATGTAGCCTGAATTTTGACGGACAAACGGACACAGAAGTCTCTCTCTCTCTCTCTCTCTCTCTCTCTCTCTCTCTCTCTCTCTCTCTCTCTCTCTCTCTCTCTCTCTCAACTGCGAGCCACGATATTCGACTGACATCTAGTACTTAATTCACTGCTTAGGTTAAAAAGAGGCAACTGAACTTTTAGGGCGAGGTTATGCCGGTCCTCCTGAATCTGGTTTGTGATCGAACACTGTCTGTAGAGAGAGAGAGAGAGAGAGAGAGAGAGAGAGAGAGAGAGAGAGAGAGGTTTGAAGAACGGTTTTACCGTTTGAAGAACGGTTTTACCGTGATTTTCCACATATTGAAAATCTTCTTTGTCTCATTTGTGCATTCATTCGAAGAATTCTATAAATTAAATCCACCTACGCCACTCCCAATATCCCATGGCATTCATAATTATTTTTAGCCTGATTTCCATGATTTATTGACAGCAATATTGATGTTGCGACATTTATTGCGACGCAACATCCATCAATAATTACGAGAAATTGACTGTTGATAACGTCAATCAATATTGATGATACGGAGATTCCGTTGGAATAATTTGCGATCTGTTTGTAGTTCTTTTTGAGTACAACGAGAATCTCGTCATCAAAAATTATCATGACATCAGTCCTCTCGTTGCTTTTGGTACTCTCATGATAATGAGTTATGAAGCTGATAAAAGTGTGGTAGTGACGGTTAGCACGGCCGGTGGTAATTATTATTTCATTA
>NC_089743.1:61852966-61862966 GCF_040412425.1 Macrobrachium rosenbergii
ATTGCTCAAATGGGCAGAATGTTCTACAGGATATTTACTGATTTCTTGTCGTAGTACTCTTGTTTTGCATATACAAGCTATCATATGTTTTCGTGTTTATTCCGTCTTTTATTCAGCTGGCATATTTTACTCACATTCTTTATAACAACTTTTAACTCTTCCATAACATGTTCTTTGTTTCGTCCGATTTTACTTCCTTCTATGGAAACCGCCTTCTTTTGCATTGTCATCATTATCTGCTTTTCTTGAGATAGCAACGTCCATGCTCCTTAGGGTCACTTGCAGACAATCCGTTGTGCCTGCACATCTCGCACGACTCTCACGAATGCCAAACACTCGCTTCAGATCTCCCTCAAGCCTCCTCCCCCACAGTGTCCTCGGTGCTCTCTCCTTTCCCTCCCCCTCCCCATTTTTCCTTACTTCAATTCCCCTCAGTTGCCAGCTGACTAGGCTAGACCTCGTAGTTTTGCTCAACTGTCGTTTTTCCACGACAGTGTTCATCGTATGGGATTGTTTCAATTTCCTCAGTCCTATTTAGGATATTTCTTCTGCATCCAACAAATGACCTTCTTTCTTGTGCGATTATTCCCCCTCCCTTTTACTGCCAAGAACCCCCTCTTCCCGCTTTCTCACTCCAGCAGCGGCCGATGTAAGAGCTTCCACACCCACTGATGGGGTGGCTCCGCCACTGCAGTGGTTCTGGTAGCCTCTGAAAACACACTTCCCCATTCTCTCTCTCTCTCTCTGTGAACATCGTTCGTTTCTCGAACGGGACGAGGAGCGACGATATCGGCGCGTTCCCGGAAGTCCAGCGTGGTTCTGTTGGCCTAAGCAGTGAAATTAGATATATAGTTCACAGTTGACTAATGTAGGTTGTAGATGATGTGAAAAAAAAGATAAAGAAACAAGACCTGAATGTCCATTACCTGTCAAAATGCATACCGTTAAAAGGGAAAAGCCTCGACGAGGTAATATGAAGCCTGTCTTGGTACACCATATTTTCCGTTTAGATGAGATCAGTTGATTTTTGTGACTTGATGTAAGTAGCTCCGGTTGGCAAAATAGTACGCGCTTACACTCTCTCTCTCTCTCTCTCTCTCTCTCTCTCTCTCTCTCTCTCTCTCTCTCTCTCTCTAATGAACATATATGTTTATACATACATTCACGTACTTACGAATGTTTTCCCAACGAACATGTTCGTGTATTCATTCGTTTACATACGTACAAACTTATGCATTCAGTTTTAGCTGACTGGTCATGTAATTTACATGCGTGTCAGAAACAAGTGTAGTAATTTGACGAATATTTCATGAGTAGTGATGTTATTTTTGCACGTCAACATTACAGTAATATACAAAAATGTGCTATGCGTATTTAGAAGTAAGTGCGCCTATGTATTTGTTTTTTCATCATGAAACTGGTGATTATAACGTGGTAATTTGACGGAGATATTTTACACTGAAATATTTTGCTCTCATGTAATTGTGCGAATATTTACCCAATATCGCAAATCGCTTGTTAGTGTGCTGACCTCATGCTTATGATAAATCTTTATTAGTATTACTATTTATATTATTCTTAAGCAAAATTTTGTTGTATGGGTGATAAAAAGTTAAAGTTACATATGTTTTTACAGCTTTCATATGGAGAACTTCTCCATGAGGAGAATATACTAATTCAAATTGTATATTTGAATTAACTTTTGAGGAACCCAACGGGATGACATATATTTCTGAAGGGGTGTCTCTCTCTCTCTCTCTCTCTCTCTCTCTCTCTCTCTCTCTCTCTCTCTCTCTCTCTCTCTCTCTCAGCTCGGATTTTCTGGTGGCCGTAGTCATAAATACGGCTTATCTTAAGACGGAGAAAATAGGAAATAAAAGTCAGGAGTGTTTCTTAGTTATTGCATACCTTTTATGATAAGAGAAAAATTAAAAGAAAAGAAATGGAATGTGAGGTAAAAGAATTTTTTTGTTGCAGAGAATCATGTATATAGTCATGCATGTAATGTAATTACATAAGTTTTATATATATATATATATATATATATATATATATATATATATATATATATATATATATATAATATATATATATATATATATATATATATATATATATATATATATATATATATATATATATATAATATATATATATATATATATATACATACATATACATATACATGAAACTCGTGTTTTTACATGCATGTCTGTGTCTATGATTTTCTGCAAAAAAAATATATTTTTCCTCTTATTCCATTTTTTCTTATTCTTTTCCTATTATAAAACACGTGTCATGATTATAATCACACACATTATATATGTATGTATATATATATATATATATATATATATATATAGATATAGATATAGATATATATATATATATATATATATATATATATATATATATATATATATATATATATATATATATATATATATATATATATATATATATAACTTGTGTAATCACACCGACACGTGTTTTATATATGCTCGTATCTGAGGAAATGGAACACTGGGTGTGAATCCAAGGATTTATACCTAGCGTTACATTTTACCTATGGGGTGTGTGTGTGTGTGTATACATATATAAAAAAATATATATATATATGTTTGTGTGTGTAAAAAAATATATATATATATATATATATATGTATATATACATATATATATATATATATATATATATATATATATATATGATATACATATATATACATTTTATATGAATGATCCCATTTGTCTTCAGTAAGTTATGGCGTAATTTATTTTGGAAATGACCGAGAAAAGAAAAATGAACAGCTTGAAGGTCATGCCGGCGTCCAGACCTCTGTGAATTGATTTCATTCCTGCGGAGGGGCCTTCATTTTTCCATTACACGGGCTCCGTTACCTCCTGGGTCACAGTCCGGGTTTTATTGAGAAAATTTACTTAAAGTTGTATTTCATGAAGCCATGCAGAGAGTTCATGAGTTTGTTTTGATTTTATGGTTTGAAAAGGCAGATCTTTTCATAGCCCAACGAAATGCTCTGTATTCAGATAGTAATGAGTATGTGGATGTTACCTTTCTTATAGTTCCTGAGGAAGGAAAATACTTTGGTATTATGTACGGTCCTCATCATATTTATGGAATATTTTCTTCGAAAATCACATATCGAGTTTAGTCGTTATCCGTAGAGATAGCCTCAGGTCAGTATAAATTTCGTCCTTTCTCTGTTATGACGGTAACCGGATCAAATGTGCCGCAGAAGAAGAAGATCCGTTAAAGGAAAGGTCACGAGTCATTATAGGTTTTAGATACCAGTTGACTTTAAACTGATTTTAAAGTTATTGAAAACTTTGCCTGGTTTGCTGACTTTTAGGTTAGGGGGTATTCTTAATAGTGCTTAGTTTATTTATCGATACCTAGATGATTTATGACTTATTTTGAGGTTTTGAAGAAACTTATTTGCTATTCCGAAAATTCTGACTTCAACTTTGTCGTGTCCCTTGAAATTTGTTTAATGATGTTTTCGTTGAAAGTTATTTTGTTGTTTTCAAGTCCTATTCAATCCTGGTGCATTGAAGCGTCACTTACACCAAGTTTGAATCACTGGTTATTACAGTGCGGTTTAATGTTTGTGATATTGGCCACAAGTTTTGCATTTCATTTAGGCTGCTGATAGGCTTCATAAAGTTGGATTTTTTTTGGTCAGCTAATAATTTGTTGAAGTTTTATATACTCTCTTACTTAATAGACGTGTACTTGGAAGTTCAGGCCAGCTAAGAGGTTTATGTCTTATTGACAAGTAGTCGAAGAATCAGAGTTTTCAAAACTTTTTAACTGTATTTGCCAGTCTGTTTACTGATTCCGAACAGTTTTTCCTTAAACGTTTTTGAAGATTAGAAAATTACATATGGTCCCTGAAGGGACAGTATTAATTTTTAATTATATCGTGTTTGAAGTTAATTCAATGTGGAAAAGCTTTTGTTTTGTTTGAAATAAATTTCAAGAAAACATTGACTTTATGATTAAATGAAAATATGTGCAGGAATCTAGTTAGAGACAATGGTTTTTGCATATAGGCTACATCTTTCGTGATTATCATTTCGCTTTCTTCCCATTCCTTCCTAATTCTAGATTTCTGCCGTGAATATAAGAATGAATAAGAGAAGGAAATATTACATATTTGCCGCATCGATCGGGGGATAATGGCGTGATTTCAGCGCGAAGCTGTCGACACTGGTAGGGTCAGCAAGCGCCATTTTTTCTTTGACCTTGCTCATGGGAGGCGCTGTAACATCAATATCATCACCTGGCAAAGAAGGACACAAACGGTGTATAGCTTTCCCAGCAGCAGTGGCAACAGTGTCAACACCACCACCACCACCAGCGGCGCTGTTACACTCGTGACAGCAGCAGTGCCGCTGCCTTGGCGTTCGACCCCGCTGCTCTAACCGCAGTGTGCCTCCGAATGCCTGCCAATAGCTCAGACTTCTGCTTCATTTCGGCGGTCGTGACATTCACGTGATAGGTGATTGATGGGTTACTCGTGTCCTGAGCTACTCTTATCAGTGTGTGCAGACACACGGCCTGCTACTCATTCGGTTCTTTTCTTGAAGATTCCGTTTGGTAATTTATGTTCATGTTAGGTTTTCAAGTATCGTTTTCTTGAGTTGTGTATTCTTATTTTTCAAGTTTTCAATTTTCAAACTACAAGTATCTCATGTGTTGGGCAAATGTTACAGATAGACCGAAAGTCAGTTTTTTTTTATTATTATTATGGAGATGAAGATCGCTGTTTTTGGTAGCAAAAATCATCAGAGAATGTCAGGCATAAATGTGACAAAATACAGATATTTTTAATTGTCCAATTTTTTCCATTAATTCTGATTTCTTTCTCACGAACACTTTTGTTGTAGATCCCTACTTAAATAACTAGTTTGTCTCGCCATAGCCCACTCATTCAGTCCTAACCCTTTCTGTCATTAATGGTTTCCTCGTTAGTATTCCTGGACCCTATCTTTCAGCTTACAGCTCCTCCTCCTCCTCCCCCTCCTGAGCAGGAACCTATAAATTACTCTGCGGATCCAGGCTTATTCTGTAGGTGTTTCAGTTTATATATCCATTATATTTCCTGGTCGAAATCAATAAGAAAACTTCAAAGGACTGAAGCCTGGGCATTGTGGGGCCGTTGCCTCTTCCCTTTCAGTCCTGCCATTGTGCGAGGCCAGTTGGAACAAACGAGATATTTCGTGTTTACTCTGCAGCTTCCAATAGCAGTTTATTTTCCTACACCTGTATTCAGTTGTTTGGAAATCTGTGTGTCTACGTTAAGTTTCGTGTTTAGGAACGGCTGGTAGGAATTTACATTTTGGAATGTTTACTAGGGAAGAGGGAGTCAGTCCAAAAGCAGAATCGCCGTAGAGGAAAGATGACGCAGTGAATGTACAGCAGTCTTTACACACAAACTATAAAGCTTCAGACCATCCCATCCATGTCTGTATGATATATGGGACATATAAACTTTATTCCACGTATTTCATATCCACTCTTTCAAGGAAAGAGTAAAGATTTTTGTATATTATAAACTTCATGTAAAAAAGATCTTCATAGAAAACTTCATTACCGCTAAGTGCTTATGCAGTAGGTTAACTAATATGCTGGTTGCCAATGGTAACTTTGTTCAGCATACAAGCCAATTCAACTCGCAAACCAGCCCTCGGAACGGAACCGGTCTGTATGTAGAGGGCTCCTGTATAAAGCACGAACACCCTGTTCTGTAAGGTGACACAGTTAGAAAGGCGTTTAGGATACCTCACGTATCCTATTTTCAACGTACCTACCGAAAATGCATGTCCTGTCATTCATGAAGTTATGTTTTCCAACATGAATAATGCTTGCAGTCTCTGTGGAATCATATATTTGGTTTTGGAATAGAAGCGCCAACAAAAACAATGCATCAACGGCATGATACAAAATGATGATAATGACTGATGGTGATACAGAAATTTTAAATAATCAACTCCATAATAATTATGAAAAACAGAAAATGGTGTCATACTTAAATTGTTATTACTGTCTGGTGCTAACTGCAGTTATTTGAGAGAGAGAGAGAGAGAGAGAGAGAGAGAGAGAGAGAGAGAGTTGTTTCGTGGTTCCATGTTATAATTCAATATGTCCATCGTGAAAGTCAAATTAAAAAGACCGTGGCTGTCTCTTGGGAGCGAGAAAAGAAAATGGCTTTCAATCAGCGTTTTAAGAGCTCGTAAATGTTCAGGCACTTTGGTCGGAAAAGTTCCTTGAAGGAGTGACCAAATTCTCTTACGTAATAAATATGTTCTTTTTCCTCTCGAGGTAGGAGTTTTTTTCTGGCCTTTTTATTCCTTTCTTTATTTTGTGGCATAGATAGTGATGATAATGATACCAAATAAATCTGTTGAGGGAAATAGAAATTTGAAATTCTTAAAAATTTGTGTCATTTGAAGAAGTACGCAAGTGAACCTTTATATTGTCAGTGAATACTGAGTTATATATTGAATAGGTAAAATAGCAGAGGTCTTCGATATTACAAGCAGAGTTGAATAATAGAAGAGTTGTAAAAAATCACATGTAAATGTAAAAGGAAAAATTTCGTGAATTGAGACTCTTAATTTGGACCAAAAGTACTCAGACATCAGTCTTCTGCAACGTGGAGCCCTTCTGTTTAAAACTCTCACAGGGTTTCGAGTCCGCAGCAGATCAATGGTTCACACGAGGAGAGGGACAGCTTTTGGCCTCCATGTTTCTTTAGAAAGGTGTAGCAAGGTTTTTGATCTCATTGAGTGGCTTCTGAGGCTACGTAAGCATTGTGTATCAAGGCAGGAGAATTCTTGCTTTAACACGATACACATGTAACTATATATATATATATATATATATATATATATATATATATATATATATATATATATATATATAACTATATATATATATATATATACATATATATATATATATATATATATATATATATATATATATATATATATATATATATATATATATATATATATATATATATACATATATATATATATATATTATATATATATATATATATATAGATAGAGATATATATAGATATATATATATATATACACACACACACACACAGAGAGAGAGAGAAAAAAAATTTACATGTAAATGGGTATCACCCAAGACCTAAAGAAGAGTCTTGGGTGTCATCCCACCGAGGTGGGATATTACCCCGTCGAGGCACTCTCCTTTGTGCAAATGGACATAATTTTAGGCAGTTATTGAAAGAAATAATGTTGGTTTTGGCTGCATATTTTGGTACAAGATGCTAGATCGAATTAAATCGAATTGGTTCGCTGATATGGCTTGCATCTTGGGTATCTAGGAATTTATCTTTCTTTTGTTTAGATATGTGTGCTGATTGATTTGCAACATGTGAAACCATTAAATGGATTAAAGACCACCAGAGAAAGAGAAAGAGAGAGGATACATCCGCGGGGTGAGGCTCAGTATGTCATGGCCCTCCAATTTTAAGGGTATACATTTTATCAGAGTAAAGAACACTCTCTCCTCTCTTTCTCTCCCTCCGCTCTAGCTACGACCCGCAGCAGTCTTCTGACAACTGAGTTCCTAATTCATTGATTAGATCAGCAGAGGGACACTGGATTCGTGAGTTAGCTATGAAACCATATATATATATATATATATATATATATATATATATATATATATATATATATATATATATACACATATATATATATATATATATATATTATATATATATACACATATATATGTGTGAATAGAGAGAGAGAGAGAGAGAGAAATCATTCTGCTTCGTAACCTAAGCAAAAAGCGGTTTTGAAAATAGCCACTAGCATCCTTGAGGCTTTCGCTTATTTGAATATTGTGAAATTCCAGACGGTTTGACTGTCTGCAGCTTCAGACCTCAGAAAATGAAAGAATTCGTGTGGGCGAACTATAAAGTAGTTTGGTTAACATGATGTTTCTTCTGTTACGAAAAATGCTTAGTGTCAGTTACCGTATAATGATTATTATGATTAAAACAGTAAAAAAACAAAAATAAAAAAAATATACTGCGATTACTAATATCTTAATAGACATCTCATGTATCTAGATTGTATGTATTGTCTCTACTTTGTATATTCCTTGTAGGCCTACAGTATATGGCCTTGAGCTGAAGTAAAATTTATTATTATTATTATTATTATTATTATTATTATTATTATTATTATTATTATTATTATTATTATTATCTCAGACAGAACGGATAGTCTTCTATTTGAATACACAGCTTTCAGCACCATTCGTAAGTGCGCATCATTTAGGTGAGATGTGCCGAGTAAATATCGGAATTTGGTCAAACCAGATCTTCCTATTATTTTTCCCTTTCCATAAGCGTTGCAAGAATATCCGTATTCGTGAATTTATTTCCGCTGTTCCGTTTCATGGAAGACAGTAGTATTCATTTGGGACTGTAATGGATTGTTTGTGTCTTGTAGCACCTGTATGTTCACTATGTATGACTTGGATTGAAATGTAAATTGGATTCGTTCATATTACTTTATTTTGGAATTTAGTTGCATATCGTAGGCGGATGTGGGTAGACCTGTATTCCATTTTATGTTTTTATTGTTCTCTCTAACTTCCTCATTTTCTTTCTGTTTTTATGAAACGGAAGTTATATTTGGATTTCCTTATACAAATTAAAATTTCTAAAGTGTTTCTCTCTCTCTCTCTCTCTCTCTCTCTCTCTCTCTCTCTCTCTCTCTCTCTCTCTCTCTCTCTCTCACACACACACACACACACACACACACACACACACACACACACACACACACACACTGGTAACAATATGTGTTTTTGAGACGTCTATCTATTTAATGGAATGTAATTTTTCCTTAATTTTTCTTCCCCATTACTTGCATTTTCAGTGAATTCGAGATTAACCTTTTTATTTTGTTTTCATTCCCCAATTTTGTCTAGTTGTTGTTCCCAGTTTTTAAACAACGCATTTTAATTTTCTCCCTTTAAAGTATTTTGTAATTGTTATAGACGTCTTTTGCCTCTCTTTGGGTCGAAAATTAAATGATCTTCTTGCATTTATTTGACCACAAGTTGAAGTTATTTTGATTTTCAGTCCTTTTGTAGTCATTGAAGTTTGGGTACCCCTCTTCTCTTCCTTTTGATAAAATATTCTTCTTTTCCTATAAGAAGGGTTTTCCCTTCCTCTCTTAGCTTTATTTCATTCAGTGTCATTTTTTTACCTCTTCTCGGTTGTCTTACTTACATAATCTGACTTGAGTTTGCTTTACTTCCCCTCACACATCTCTTGAGAAGGGTATAATCTGTAATGCCAACATGGACTCTCCCAGGATGAAATGAGTAACGATGGCGCTCGAGGAGGTGGCTCAAGGCGCTCTCTCTCTCTCTCTCTCTCTCTCTCTCTCTCTCTCTCTCTCTCTCTCTCTCTCTCTCTCTCTCTTACATAATCGTATCGTAACACGCAATGTCCTTTGTTGCAGACTAATTTCCCCACTGTATCGGAGAACACCCAACCTAAATATTTAATATCGGATTCCTGCGTGCTTTGCTTTGCTTTGCTTTGCTTTGCTTTGCTTTGCTTGCGAAGGACGCACGACGGTAACATGGCCATACATACACACGAAGTTGAACGCGGACACTGGCAAGCACATTGTGGGTTTGTGTTATTTCCGGACGCTCCTATTTTGAGGTATATTCTGTTCGTGTTAACCCCCATGCGGACTTTGCAAGAGGGGCACGTGATGTATGTGCGCTTGTTAGCAAATTTGTTATTGAATGCTTTATTTTGAATTATCTGAAGTAGGATGCGTGGTCTTAATCCAGGCATATATCCTCATTTATTTTCGAAGTTTATCTATTTATCGATGGATTTAATAAAGTAGATAGGCATCTCCATATGTGTGTGCATATACATATGTATATATAT
>NC_089743.1:61865466-61912966 GCF_040412425.1 Macrobrachium rosenbergii
CAAGTTAAGACTACTTGTCTTTTGCATCATTCTTTCTGCGTTCTATAAATCAGAAAGCCAGTTGAAACACGAAGGTTATTCACAGAAGCAGCGAGATGTTCTGCAGTTTGTCTGGAGAGAAGATATGACTTCAAGGATGTGTGTCCGAGTTGCTGGTACACGCATTAAGAACGGAGGAGGAGGAGGAGGAGGAGGAGATAAACATGTGTGTACGTCTTTGGATGTAAGCTCTGGTGGGTGGTGGTTTCTCTGACTGGCACTGGCTGGCGTGGCACTCAGCTTGTGTTGCGTGGGAGGGAGCGAGGAGACGGCTGGGCGAAGAAGCTCTGTGAAAATGGCGAAGCGATTTAACGCGACAGGGGGTGGTGAGGAATATGTGTGTGTGTGTGTGTGTGTGTGTGAGAGAGAGAGAGAGAGAGAGAGAGAGAGAGAGAGAGAGAGAGAGAGAGAGAGAGAGAGAGAGAGAGAGAATCTTTTTACACAGTGCAGTATTCATGGTTTGTATATTTACAGTGGGAAATGCATTAAATAGAAGGGGTGGGGCAGAAAATGATTGTCAAAAACAGATGAATTACTTGGTAAACATTTTCAATCTTGTTAAACAGTGCAATATTTATAGTTGCATATTCAGTGAGAACTGCATCCGAAAGGAGAAGGGAGGAGGAGCACAAAAGAAAAGAATGTTAAACACATGATTTGTTGTTAAATGCTTTATTTGCTAGGAATTACGATACAGTTCATACACGTGCACACGGTCACAGGGGGCGGGGGGTGGCGAACAGTTTTAGGAGACGGAGGAATGAGAGAGGCTAATCCTTCAAGTATTGGGTTCTCTTAGGAACCGGATAAGCCCTTGACTGGTGAGATGGTGAGCACAGAAGAACGAGAGGTCCTCCTCCTCCTCTACGGGGATGGGGAAGGTCCTTTGGGGATCGGGCAGGGGAATTGAGACGAATGAGGATGAGCAGAGGGGAGATAAAGCGAGGAGGGGACCTCATAAGACAGAGAAGGCTTATATAAATGAAAGGGTAGGCGGTCATTTCCTTGCCTTCAAGGAATCTTTTTCGCTCACATATTTGTTTTCTGACACTTAAAGGGATTTTTTTTCTTGGCCACCATATTAGGGAGGAAATACAGAAAAATTAATAGTATAACACATATAAAGCTGTAATCCAAATTACGTGATTTGGTTTAATGCTCACACGCGTTTATGCGCCAGTCTGAAAACGGGTCAAATTGACACTTTCGTATTCAGAATCTTCCAGAATTCTTCTGTTTCAGTAATGAGTTCGCTTTGAAAGTTCCAAACTGAATTAGGTTATTTAGCTGGAGTTAAGTTATAGTGTAAGAAGATGGCTCTCATTTACAAAAACTGGCTTTAAGAGATGATAGATGACATTCACATTCGGATACAAAGTTCCAGACTCTTCTAGCGTTTAATCTCGGAACGTCCCTGACGACGAAGTTCAAGTGATTTGGAAAGAAAGAAGGAAGGAAGGAAGGAAGGAAATCTCCTCCTGCCATAAGTCGACCCGACCTCTCTCTTGTCCTCTCGGTTCAAAGACCAATTACAAGAACTTTTGTCCTTCAGACCTATTACCAGAGCCCTCCACCCCCTTCTTCTGGAGAGAGAGAGAGAGAGAGAGAGAGAGAGAGAGAGAGAGAGAGAGAGAGAGAGAGAGAGAGAGAGAGAGAGAGAGAGCCTTGTCCGCAGTATTGATGCTGTATTTGTTTTTTGGAAAGTTGCTCTAAGTTGCAACTTTGTTTCGTGAATTATGTTGAATTTGGTCAAAGTAACGGATGCTGAAATATTTCTGTTATTCAGAGACGTTAGTTGTAAAAAGGTAAGACATGAAAAAAAAAGATTTTGACACCGGAGAAAGAGTTTCACTAGGGAGTCATAAATGTCTATTCGCGTTCTACCATAGTGAATTGATACCATGAGGTTATCCACTATTTCACTATAGTTTACTGAGTCAGTATTGCCGAACTTACTACGCTTTAAGCTCCCTCCTGCAATGACAAGATTTGAAAGCATTTCCCTGACAAAGTCGAGTCTGATGTTTTACTAAAAGGATGTGATTTATTTTTGTATTTTTTTAATCTATGTTTTTCAAATCTTGGAGTTTTGTGGAAGTTGCTACCCTAGGAGTCATCGTAGGTATGGCAGCTTCCTTTCTTGATTATTTACTAGCTGACCAATCCGGCATTGCCCGGGAAAACTGAATGACAACCGATAAACTCACTCTCTCTCTCTGTCTCTCCTGGTAAGATAGTTGCTTCAGTTACATTGCCAGCATTTTTGACATTTTATATTTCACCCCTTCTCACCCCCCATTCGTATTGGGGCTGAACTCAGACTTAAGGGTATCAGGGATGTCACTGTTCATCTCAGCAACCTTGAAAACTATGGATTAGACACTAATATCTGTCGTTTACAGTCATTTTTACATGTCACCCCCTTCCCACCCCTTACTCCCCTTTTGGTGGCAGTGATGTTTTACCCCCACAGTATTCTTTTCCAGATAGTAAGTTATACTTTTACCGAAATAAGGTATGCTAAACCCGTAGAGTTTATTTAGTCAAGTCTATGGGGAGAGCCAGCCCCCTTTCAGGGAAGCCCTTTCCACCCCCACCCCCTTTGATGCCCTTTGGTGCTAGTGATGTCTTACCTCCACAATATTCTTTTCCAGAGAGTAAGTTATATATATACCAAGTTTGGTTGAAATTGCTTGATGCTTTTCATTTATGCTGGAACACACACACATGCACTCATTATTTTATATATCGATTTTCATTCTCGATTTTCTGTTATGTATTACATTTTTTCATGATTGAGTTCTCTTACTGTGCGAGTTCTCGGAGGAGATAGTGCCCGGAACTGTACTGACCTACAATACATGTCGTTTTTTAATATTTTTAGATCAAGGAATTTTTGTTTAATTTCATTGGAATAATATATGCCGTATTTATAGATTGTGTGCATGTATAAAAAAGATGTATAAATAAAGATAAAAGCCACAGTCTGCTAAGTAAAGGACGATAAGTCGAAAGGCCTTGCAGCACTCCATTGTTTCTCTTTCCTTCGTGGATTTTGTCTTTATTTATATACTCATCACGTATATACTCATCACGTTCCATATTTTCGTGATTCAGTTATACAAAAAAGATGTATATGTGCATATATCAACACAATATTTCCACACACACCATATATATAAATATACATTATATATATATATATATATATATATATATAGTTAGTTAGTTAATCTTCATATACCTTTGCCATCATGTGCAGTTCACACACACACACACACACACACACACACACACACACACACACACACACACACACACACACCTATCGTCAGCATACGAATACGCAAAGGGAATGAGAGAGACAGACAGGGAGAAATAGGATATGCAACGGAAAAGAGAGAGAGAGAGAGGCGCGCGCAGGTTTTACCGTGGTTTCATGAAATAAAAAAAATGATGGCTTGATTTTTCAGTCGGACGGAGCATTTCATTTTATTGGCTTTGCAACACGCCTGGATCGATAAGCTGGGGAAATTCTCTCATTGTTTCGCCCAGTGCATCTTTTTTTTATTCCACATTTCCCCAAAAGCATTTCGTAAACTCTCTAATTGTTTTTTTTTTTGAGCAGTCGATATAGGTAGCGAATTATGATTTGAGATTTGGGTTGGCTGTTGGGCTTTTACTCTCTATTATTTATTTTTATTTTTATTCATGGGGTTTGTTTTTAATGTTGTGAGAATTGTTACTGTTAACTGTCGTGATCCTTACTATTATATTACTTTTATGGTGTTATACAGTAAAAAAAGTTATATTTTATGTTAATCACCACTACAAATTGACTCCATAATGGTTTTGATAAGCTCTTTTTGCGATTTCTGGACCGAATGCGAGTGATCAGTTCATTTGTTTCATATTAAGATTATGTTTTCCTGTGGAAGAGAATTTTTTTATGGAAGCAGTCGTCATATTAATGTATTTTACTGTTTATTTGCTGATGACATAAAATGAATGATTAATATTTTTTCATACTTACCGACTTGTTAAAAGGTTTTTGATTGGATTCAAACTAAGCTAGAAGTGTGATTATTGCAAGAACAAAATTAGAGTTTATGATGCGTTTTAAATAAGTAAGTCCTTTGCTTCGCAGAAAACGTTAACGACGGCAGATGCATTATGAGGAAATGACCAAACATCGGTTGTTGTTTATCTTGCTAATTTGTTGGCGCGTTCAATTTGTTTTATTGTGTAACTTCCAGGAAGAGCTCGTATTTTCATTCATGGTATTTCTGGTTCTGACATTTGATGAAACTGGCGTTTCTGGGAAGGTGGTCGTTTCCCCCTTTTTTCCGAGCCCTCATCTCTCCCCTTTGTGTAATTGAATCGCACCACAATATCAATTGTCATTTTTTATTTAATCGAAAACGAGGCCGAATTTGCAGTTTAGATACGCATATAAAATTTTGCAGTATATATATGTATATGTGTGTGTGTGTGTGTGTGTGTGAAAATTCCTGCGAGGTGGATAATTCGTCATGTTCAAAATGAAGAACTCGATCTATAGGATGGATATAGTTTAATGTTATAGTGATTAAGTAATAATCTTTGTATGAAAAAAGTTTGGCTTTAGTTATTTGTTATTTTTATTTCTATTTCTATTGTTAGTGAAGTTTGGCTTTAGTTATTTTTTTTTTATTTCTATTTCTATTGTTAGTCATGTGTAATTTCGCTGTACCTATATCTTTTTCCTCACTGTAATATACTCGTATGTTTTAAAGTTTTTCCAAAACTTATGAATTCGCATTGTGTCCTGATTTGAGATTTTCATTTTAACCGCTCTTGTTCTTGTTAGTTTCATGTAAAAGAAAGCTATTGAGATGGCTATTTGTCTGTCCGGCCGCACTTTTTCTGTCCGCCCTCAGATCCTAAAAACTACTGAGGCTAGAGGGCTGCAAATTGGTGGTTTTTATTTTATTTAAGGATAAAGTTAGCCATGCCGCCACCGGGCCGTGGCTTAAAGTTTCATGGGGGGCGGCTGAGAGTTTCATACAGCATTATACTCTGTACAGAAAACTCGATTGTGCCGAAGAAACTTGGGCGCATTTTTCACTTGTTTTATTACGTTTCTAACTTCGGTGGCAAATTGTCCGGAAAACGTTTTAAAAGAATGATAATAGTAATTCTTTTCGGTGAGTAAGAGTAGATGTTAGTTTTGCACATTATATATGTTGATCTTGTCAAACAAGCAGGTCTAATCCCAGAAATATGTCAGGGCAGGTCTTTGGGTTAGCAGGCTTCTCCATCCTCCGCAATATCTTAAAACTATCCGTTTCTTCTTCTTTTTTTTTTTATTCTTGAGTGTCACAACTGTTTAGTTGCGTAAGCATGCGTCACTAAACTCTTGTGTGATCAGAATTCTCCGCTTTCTGAGGTACAGATGAGTGGTAGGTAGCATAATTTTTTCCAGCACAAAACGGTATTTCTTCGAAGCGGTTTGCTTTAAGCACATATGACAACATCCGTTGTGCTTCTGATTCTCCACCTGTTCAGTTTGCAATGAAACTGGTGCAAAAGCCATCCGCATATTCTAAGTTTCACAGACCTTCATAGAATTCCTCCCATTATGCTCCATATGATAGAACTGCATTTTTGAGGTTTAACGAATACATGTATTATATATATATATATATATATATATATATATATATATATATATATATATATATATATATATATATATATATATATATACATATATAAATATATATGAATAAATATACATATATATAAATATATGAATATATATATATATGAATAAATATACATATATATATATATAAATATATAATATATATATATGAATAAATATACATATATATATATAATATATATATATATATATATTATATATTATATATATATATATATATATATATATATATATATATATATATATATATATATATATATATCATATTAGCTCTTATTCTCCGTCAGCGAGAAAACCACAAAAAAAAAAAAAAATTTCGAATAGCAATGCGCGAGTGTGCCGGCTTGTACCAGCATATTGTATGTGTGGGAAATAAAATTCGTCGTCTTTGTATCCTCAGTCTGTTGCGTCTCATCTTAATTGAATTTCTCAGAAAAGAGGAAATTGCATTTTGGCAGTTTCGGGAAACTTTGGAATTTCTTTGCTGCGTCAGTGTTTTCTTTCCTTCCTTTGTCGGACCCCGGATGTTTTATTTGAGCCTTTGCTCTCTTCACCGAATTTTTCGAAATTGTAACGAGAAATCGGGGCTTCGATCAGATTTTAGCAACTGTTCTGAGGATTAGGTTACAGGGTTGAACTAAAATTTTCGTGAGCATTCTCTTGTTAGTGGATGTATATGTAACTGCCGTGAAAATAAAATTTACATACACTTTGATTCCCAAGTTTGTTATTTGTAAATCATTTAAATATTAATATTAAGATGGTTCAACATGCCGATATTGAAGCTACGTGTTTAAATTAGATTTTTGAAATTTCGAGGCATCAAATGTTAAAGCCATTAGTATCAGGTAATGGCTTTATATCTTAGTGCATAAAACATTCATTCTGATTGGGTTTTTGGTGGGGGAAATGGTTATCAGGCGTAAATTCGCATTGTCAAGCTAGGACTACAGCATATATAATATATATATATATATATATATATATATATATATATATATATATATATATATATATATATATATATATGTATATATATATATATATTGTTTATTGTTTTGTGTATATACACACATATATGTATATTTACATAATGAGTGAATGTATTTATGTGTGTGTGTGTGTGTGTACTTTCGCATGTTTGGGGAAAAAAATTGGAAATTTTTATATAGATAGAAATTTTTATATAGAAAATGAATCCATGGTAGTGCGCATGATATTTGAACATCGCAGAATCTATCGGAGTATGAATACAAGCCAAGGGTTTATAGACAGAAACCGGTATGTTTATCACAGTGATACAGTAAATGACAGTGGGCCGCATCAGCGGTATCGGGAAGCGCTATATTGCAGAAGTGTTCTGTACCGTAATTTACGATACTGAGAGAGAGAGAGAGAGAGAGAGAGAGAGAGAGAGAGAGAGAGAGAGATATCTAACAGGTGGTTCGTTCCATAAGGACGCAATAAATAAGCCGGGTTATTACCCACCGGAAATGTATCATGAAGAATGAAATCATGATTTGTCTGTGAAAAAGATTGAAGGTGGTTGGAGATGATGGCGAGAGTGATAAAGATAGATAGATAGAGAGAGAGAGAGAGAGAGAGAGAGAGAGAGAGAGAGAGAGAGAAAAATGTTCGGTCACATCTCTTTGGTTGTGGTTGCCATGGCGACTGGAGGCTGGGTTAACTGTGGTGGCTACTCCCCTTCCCCACACTACCCAGCGGCTCTACCCTTCACCCCGCTGAACACACACTCGTCTTTAGCTCTCTCTCTCTCTCTCTCTCTCTCTCTCTCTCTCTCTCTCTCTCTCTCTCTCTCTCTCTCTCTCTCATCAGTTAGAGTGAACGAAGTGTTAAATTTATTGTAAAGCTCTAATCGAGTCCCACTCGCTATGCTTGCCTCCAGAGAGATTCAGTAGATCGTCTGTCAGGTTGAAGGGTGAAAGTTAATATCATAGACAGGCTTAGGGAATTTAATTTCTATGTGGCTTCATTTGTCTTTGCCTTATTTTTGGGGGAAACTTTTTATGTAAATTAGGGATATTCAATATTCTTGACAATGGATGAATTTAGTAGACTGGTTGTTTAATCAGTGCTTTTATCTTTGTTTGTTGATATTCCTGAATCTTCTTGTTGAAAGATTTTTCTCTCTCACACGTTTTAATATTTTGTTCATCTTTGGAATGTGGAGTTTTCCCTCGCTACCAAACCAGTTCATGGAACGGATCAGTTTCTACCGTCTGCTGATCGGTTATCTTTTCGATATCACCATGAGCCCTCGGCCAGTTGCTGCTGGTTTATGGACATTCTCTCTCTCTCTCTCTCTCTCTCTCTCTCTCTCTCTCTCTCTCTCTCTCTCTCTCTCTTACTAATTAGCTCTTGGCTCTGGCTCTGTCTCCTGTTAAAAGCAGGCTAACGTGTTACTAATTAGCTTTTGTATTTCGGTTGGCGTCTGGCTCTGTCTCCTGTTAAAAGCAGGCTAATTTTGGAGACTAGTGTAATTTATTCCATGCTGTGTATGTTGCTGGAATTTGGGGAGGTTTAGTATTAAGGGCAAAATGTATTGTCCTTATACAATATTGCAAGAAATTTTTTTAGAAGTTTTTAAAAGGCAAGAAAGTTCTTATGAAATAAAATGGAGAATTTTCAGAAGTTTGAGTTTTACACTAGAAACATTACTGTGATAAAAAAAAAGACTATATATTAAAGAAGTGATATCGGATGGGCCTAGAAAAAAAGTGGTCAACAAAATGGGAATTAATTATCAGTTTGAAGAATGGTATCAGTTTCTCCAATTCCCAAAGCCTCTGTCCACCGTAACTGTTTCTCTTAGTACATATAAGCTTTTCCATTAGCGCCATGATTAAATCCTAATTCATTCTCCTCTTTTGTATGCCCTCCCATTAAAGGCACGTGGGTCACAGATGCGGAAACAAAAGGAGACAAAAGCTCTCGCCCTGCCTGTGACAAGGAATATTAATCCATTCTTTTGTTGTTCATTGTTACGCCTCCTAATCTCCTGAGATAGAAAAAACGCGCTCGCCGGGGAAACAGACTGGCTTTCTCGTTTCAGAGTACTGTACTGGGTGGCTTTGGCTGTTATTTCAAAAGGGAAGACCTGAAAGGGGTCGTTCTGTCACGCACTTTAGGGTTAAAAGAGCTGGTTCATTAAAAAATATATATATATTTAGAGTCGCTGTTTGAAATCCGGAAAATGTTGATTTATACACATAGATGTGTTACTTTTCGTCAGAGAAATATTTCCTTTAGACAGTAAACCTTAATATATTGTATTTCCATTTGAAATACTTGGGTAGATTTATCGGTAATTTTCTTAATTAATGTGTAATCTGCACTGTGTACCCATTTGCTGTTTAGTTAATTTGACAGAGTCAACTGGTCTGAACGACAGCAACAGACCATGGACGGAGATTAATACAAAAATATAAATTGATCAATACTGAAACCAATAGCTATGTAATGGCGTGTAGTTAATACAGTAACTTCAAACTTTTCGGTTTTTGACCATAAACGAAACAGAAATAGCTCCACGTATTGCATTCCCTTAAGCTTCGTCCACTTTTCCCTTCCTCTCCCTTCACGTTTTTCCCAAACTTCCTCTCTTGCCATGTTGCATTCTTTTTCGGTTTTATTCCTCACTATCCCCACATATTTAAATCAGCTTTTGTTCTCGCCATTTTAGGCGATTGCATCGCAAATCGTTTCAGAGAGAGAGAGAGAGAGAGAGAGAGAGGTGAGGTGAGGGGGAGTCGAGCATCCAGTATACCTTACCTATAACCCCTGCCCACCACCTCCCCAGAATCATCCGTATTTTGTAATTCAAGTTGATTTATATTCATGACGTTCCCCATTCGCCTTCATTCTGGCATCAAGTTTCCGAATATTGTTATTAATGGATGTTATTTTGCCGGCAGCCCCAAAACCTGTCTCCTCTGTGACATATTATGGCCGGGGAGGCTCTCTTGATATTTCGGAATACTGAGCTTTTTTTTTTTTAAGGCTTTTTTTTTCTTTTTTACTGTGATAAATTCAATCAAAGATTATTTCTAAATGTGGAGTGTAGGCCGGGGTTTTCGAAGTATTTTATCTTAGGTATTTTAAGGGGAAATAACATTGGGGTTTTGGTATAGTAGCTGAATGTGGAATGCTTAATAATAATTCCTGCATCGATACTTTCTTTATATATATATATATATATATATATATATATATATATATATATATATATATATATATATATATATATATATATATATGTGTGTGTGTACATGTACATATATATATGTACATATATATATATTATATAAATATATTTATCTATATATGTACATGTATATATATTTATATTTGTACCTATATATATATATATATATATATATATATATATATATATATATATATATATATATGTGTGTGTGTGTGTGTGTGTGTGTGTGTACAATGATATAATTTCTTCCATCGTAGGCCATTTCCCTCAACAGAGTGTGGCTCTACAGAAGAAGTTAAGTATACCTTAGTTTAACCAGACCACTGAGCTGATTAACAGCTCTCCTAGAGAGGGCTGGCCCGAAGGATTAGATTTATTTTACGTGGCTAAGAACCAATTGGTTACCTAGCAACGGGACCTACAGCTTATTGTGGAATCCGAACCACATTATAACGAGAAATTAATTTCTATCACCAGGAATAAATTTCTCTAATTCTTCATTGGCCAGTCGGAGAATGGAACGCGGGCCCAGCAGAGTGCTGGCCGAGAACGATACCAACCCGTCCAATGAGGGACTGGCTCTACAGAAAAAACACAACTGTTACATAAAGGGAAAACAAGACTTTTCACCCTTATAAATCATATTGAAAATTCGGCATTTGAAGAGTGAACAGTGACAGAGACTAATAGTTTATCTTGTTTTTCCTGTTGTTCCGCCCTCTCCTATACAGACCTACCATCGTGATAAAAAAATCCAGGAAGAAGGAAACTGATTTAAGTGAATGTGCTTAGTATCTCGTTAAATCTCCTGTGGTATAATAAAAGACATTGTAGGGTCTTTAACTGTCTTGAAAACCTTAGACGGTGGAGGTAAATGATATATGTAGTTTGGTTGTTTTAGGATTCTTTAGGAGGACTAAATTAGTCTTCCAGGTGAGCCATCGCTTATCTCCGGATATAACGGTGGGCGGAATGAGGTGACTTATGCGAGCTCCCATTTCCACGGACTGTTGAAATAATTAACTGGCGGGAGATGGGAAACGGGTTCGGGGCTTTTCGGTGCTTTCGTTTCATTTTATTCGTTATTGCGTATTATAAGACAATTAAGGTTTCATTTTATTCGTTATCGCCTGTTATGATACAGTTAAGGTTTTATTTTTATTCGTTAATGTCTATTGTAATACAATTAAAATTTTTATTTTATTCGTTATCGCCTATTGTAATACAATTAAGGTTTTATTTTATTCGTCATTACCTATTATAATACAATTAAGGTTTTATTTTATCCGTTATTTATTGTAATACAATTAAAACTGTTATTGTATTCGTTATTGCCTATCATAGTACAATTAAGGTTTAATTTATTCGTTATTGCCTATTTTAATATAATTTAGGTTTTTTTCGTTATTGTCTATTGTAATACAATTAAAATTTTTATTTTCGTTATTGCGTATTATAATACAATTAAGTTTTATTTTATTCGCTATTGCCTATTTTAATGCAATTACAGCATGACTCATTAGTGTTACCAAACTCCAGTCTTTTCTGCACTCATTTGAATCATTATTAACATTTAAGAATTCTGTTCGTCATGTTTTCGATGCTATCGTCGTCGCCATTATCTTTTCCTCTTCACTCTGTACCATTTTCGCTGCCATCATCATCATATTTTTTTCTTGGTCGTCTCGCCGTCTCTCTTCTTCATTAAAGTCGGCGTATTCATCACTGGGACGACACTCCGTTCCATCAACGTCTTTCCATCAGGTTCCGCACCTGTTTCCTTTGTACGAAACATTTCCCCGGAAGCGTCGGACCAGAAGGGATGGAAATGCTCGTTTCAGAACACTTCACTCGCTCCAATATGGTGATGGAAGGCCTTTTTCCATCCGATTCGTCCCGATTTTCATTTTGCTTCGAATCCGGCTGCCTCTCTCTCTCTCTCTCTCTCTCTCTCTCTCTCTCTCTCTCTCTCTCTCTCTCACTTCGGCGTGGGCGTGTATACATACATGTGCGTCATGTGCGGCCAACCGTTTTGGAGCTTTTTCTAAGATTTGACTTTGTATCGTATATCTCCCATGACTTTTTGTCGCATCTCCTTTAAGTTTGGTTTTTAGGTTTAGGAGTTCTTCGTTGGGAGGGTGGGTTCCGTTCTCAGCCAGCACTCTGCTGGCCGCGAGTTCGAATCTCCGACCGGCCAATGAAGAATAAGAGGAATTTATTTCTGGTGCTAGAAATTCATTTCTCGCTATAATGTGGTTCGGATTCCACAATAAGCTGTAGGTCCCGTTGCTAGGTAACCAGTTGGTTCTTAGCCACGTAAAATAGATCTACTCCTCCGGGCCAGCCCTAGGAGAGCTTTTAATCAGCTCAGTGGTCTGGTTAAACTTTATACTTAACTTTAGGCTTAGGACGATGGTAGAGAATTTGTAGCTTAGTTTTATATATATATATATATATATATATATATATATATATATATTTTTGCGTTGTGTAGCTTCCATTTATATTCAATGTTTGATACTGACTTTAGAGATATCATTCTGGTTATGATATTTGTACGCTGTGCAGATTGACCTTGGTTTATATTACTTTTGTTTTAACTCTGTGGTTTTCCTCCGGTTTTATGGCTATACATGTTTAGTAGCGTTGTTTCTGGTTTTATGCTCTTGGATTTTTGTTGCATGACTTTGAATACTGCGGTTGCTGTTTGGTTGCCTGTGTTATTTACTGTTCTCTTTTCGAAGATGTTCACTTTATCAAAACAAGAAATGTTGATGCAAGGTAATTCTACGTAGCCGGGAATTTAGGCGTGTTGTCATTTCTAATAAATTGAAAATAAAAACATTTTAGTTTTTGAAATTCTGGACATCCAGACAATTATCGTGATGGCGGGGTTTTAGTAAACCATAGTTATAAAAAAAAAAGCTACAGTGAAAGATTTCAGATGTAAATAGAGGCGAAGGCATGGCGCCATAGAAGACACAGTAGGCTTAGGGGCGTATACGCTATAAAAGTTTTCCTTTAATATCTCTTGAGACAGAACCTTTATATTAAGGAGGTCTTCGTAGGCCTATGGTCGCCATTGCTCCACCCGATGCTGTCTTTTCTATTTGGGCGTTTAACCTGAGGCTACATTGTGATCTTTGTTTTCCTTTTTTTTAGGATTTATCGAAAAGACTTGAATTGTAGAGGAAAATAAATCTCAGTTACTTTTGTTTTCATTTGTACTTTATTCATAACTATCATATTTACCATTTCTTACTTAGAAGAACATTAAAACGGGAATTTCATTGTCTTTATATTATATTTATGCTGATGAATTGTACTTTTTAACGTAAATTAGAGTTCAGACGTCATGTTTGTGTTATAGGAAATATGGAACGTAAATCACAGTATATTTTTTAGTCAGTAGTCAATTAACTGTTTCGTGCTCTGTGCATACGTTTCTGACCTTTGTTTTTTGAAGTATTAATTACAACCAATTGATAAAAAATCGAATGTATGGGTGTACGGTAAATTGTGGATAAATGTATGACTCTCTCTCTCTCTCTCTCTCTCTCTCTCTCTCTCTCTCTCTCTCTCTCTCTCTCTCTCTGTGTGTGTGTGTGTGTGTGTTTCTAGAGAGCGTGTGAATCTTCTTAAATTGATGAATAACCGACATATTGACGGCTTTTCAAGTCGGTGCCGATTCCCTGGGGCAGATGCAGAGTGGCATGGACGATGATAATGGTGGCGGTGATGTCGATAATGAAGAGACGACGGTATCCTTGACACATTTGGAATTCCCAGTCGATATTCATCTCTGCTTTTTCGCCATCTGTTCTTTCACAATGATGAATGATGAGAGTGTTCTTACATTGAGAGAGAGAGAGAGAGAGAGAGAGAGAGAGAGAGAGAGAGAGAGAGAGAGAGAGAGGACGCTTTATGAGGGTGCCGGCCCAATCTAGGTCAACTGACTGTCAAAGAATTATTTGACGTCGTTTTCATTGTTATAGTTTCTTAGGAGCCCTACTTGATGCCAAATCTTGTCAATATTATGACGACCTGTCAGCATATAAAAGTAAATCAAATTTCTCTTTTGAATTATTTCTTATCCAGTGTAGCCGTTCCAAGGTACAATGAATCTGTGAGTTATTTTCTGCTCTTTTCTGTTCAGATTAGTTTATGGGGGTAAAACCAACTGAGACTTTTATTTTCCAAGTATTCACTTCAGGGTAAAAACCAAGTAAGTTGATTTATGTAATTTTCTTTTGATAGTTAGCAGTGATGATTTTTTGTAGAACTGAGCAGAAAGTTGGCTGCTTATATTGGGCAAAAAGTCAAGATATGGGAATATTTACCAAAGTAAGTAATAATGGAATGTGCAGTGATCGAAAATTCTGCAAAGGATATACTTCTAATCCATTTATACTGTACATTGGTTCCGTAAATTAATATAATGAATTACGTGCTAAAATATAAGGTTAAATGTAGTAGATGAAATATATGGATTTGTAGCACTGAGAGAAATGAAGGTCATGTTTTTATCAAATTATGTTACTTGACCGGATGATATATTTTAGTGTTGTAGTTGTAGTCAGTTCGGGATAATTCAGTTTCTTGCGCTGCGTATTGTCGGGAAATATGGTCGCGTTTTCGAGGTAAAGTTTTGGAACAGCCTAGTAAAGGCATATACCTAGTTAATCGGGGGACAGGAAAAATGGGTTGCAGCAAAGCAAATATAAGTAAGTATCTGGCAATCCAGTGGTAGACAAATATTGTAAAGTCCAGCAATACAGAAGTCGACATATACTGTGAAATAGCTTAACAAAATAAATTCATCACTGTTGCCTCCTTCTTCAAACAATCGTGAACTTGTTCATTGTTATCCGCTGTTTCTGACAGCTGTTTCTTTGGTCTTCACTCGGAAGTGGCTTGGCGTGAGACACCAAAAAACGACTCAGAAATGAAGAGGACTTCATTGCCTTAACATACTGTAGGTAGGGCTGGTGACTCAGTAGCGTACTAACTTTATTGTTTCTTCTTCCATCGGTGGATGTTGCCGTCATCAGTCATGGAGCTTAATTAGCTAATCCATTGTCAATTTGGAACCGACGAAGGTCTTTATCATTCCCTGCAAGTCTGCAGAGTTTGACTACCATTGTCATTTTTAAAGAAACCGCAATGACAAATCCGTTTTTGATAAAAGGCGACATTCTTTACCGCAAAAAAAAACAAAAACTGTTTAGCTAGCTAAGTTCAAACCAAAAAGTATCATTTTATATGTTATTGAGAACTTTAATGATAAAAAAATTCTAAAATAGACCTTGCTTTGTAAAACCCTGTTGTACGTAAGCTGGTTAAGGGTATATTATTATCAAGACTGGCAGACCATCCATGCTTTTTCTTTGTTTATACTCGAGTAGGTAATCGGACGTTGCTTATGCCATCACAATAATTATGCTTTTCAAATTTTCTAGTCCACCAACAATAGCGTTTCTCACTGCCATCCAGATCGATACGCTTGCTTTGTCTGGTAGCATTTAAAACAAAATGTTTAGTAAGTATACCAGCTTGCCGCTTTTCGTGTGGTTCTTCATTCCAACAATGTCTTGCATCAGATAGGGTATAGACTTCAGACAAGACATGCTCCGTGTTTTTTTTTTATCCCAAGTTTTTCAGCTGTGATTAGGAGACTATAAATCATAATACTTTCCATCGAGAATTGATGTTGGTTTTGCTTGCTTAGGTATTTGGTAACAAAGGTGATCAGTCACCTGCTTTGAAAAACAAAATTAACGTGTGATATGGAGGAAAGGAATTTAGCTTGAAGTAAAAGAAACCTTTTATCTGGAACTTCAGTTAAGCAGCATTATATTACCACGAATTAGTAGCAATTAGTACATTTCCTGCATGGATATGATTGGATGTTCCGGTTACTTAAAAATTCCAGCGTGCAGGTTCCATGCTAAAAGGGTGCCCTGTAAAGTAATATAATAATTAAGTTTCCAAATTTTAGAATCTTTTATGTCATGATTTATCATACATGAAACAGGTTATGCATTTAAATAGTTAGGAACATTACCATACTGTAAAGTTCACCTCCACAGAACGATTAGGTTTAATGTTAAGGGGTGACTCCACGTGGGATGTACTGTAATCCGTAATATACAAATAGGGAAAAAATGTAAGCGGGGATGCATTTGATTTATAGACCTGGACATGTCATTTGTTATATACACCTGAGTATGATAAATGGCTTAAAAGGGGCTGTTTGAGGGGACAGGAAACTTGTTTATTTGCAACTGGCTGGATTTTATCCTTTTGAAACGTAAAATACCAAAGGGGGAGAGAGAGAGAGAGAGAGCGAGAGAGAGAGAGAGAGAGAGATTCAACGGCCATTTACGTCTTTGTTATGGAAATGTCTAAGGGTTTGGTGTCGGTGGAACGTGTTCATTTTTTCCCCCCCTCAGAATTTTGACGGTTTTTCCTCCCTAGTCGTTTTGGGTTTGTTTTGCGAGAGGAGTATTTTTTTTATTTTTTGTTAATTTTGCTCTTGTATATTCACAATCAATTCGGTATTGCTCCAGTTTATTTGCACCTATTTATGTTTTCGTAGGCCCTTAAACAGTTTGACAATCAACGTCGTTGTATACTTAAGTATAATGAAGCGCTCACCTTATTTTAAGGTTAGTATTTTTTTTATAATATCGTCTTAGTCGCGTTAAGTAATTTTATCCAGATTTTCATTATTTTTGACCAGGAAAGGAATTATGTATTAACGAGCTTTTGCGTAATTCAAATACATCGTATTTTAGAGTTCGTTCTTGAGGGTAACGTGTTTACCTGTATACTGTATATAGCCTACATACAGTACATGCATAGTTTACTTACGCTTATGAAACTACGAAGTATCTGAACTGTCGAACCAAATAAAAATTACGAAAAATGTTTTTCGTATTTCTTCTTTGGATTTGATCATGTATAAATGACCGCAAAAATAGTTCGATTTTCGTGTGCAAAAGCATTAAAACTCTTCAACTTGAGCAAAAAATGCAGTGAATACCTGATGGTCTACGAAGACAACGGAGGAGAAATAAATGATTCCGGTGTAACAGAAACTGACCAAGGCTGGGATTGGCAGAGCAGTGGTCGAAACGAGTTATGCCTGGGCATGTGACCATCCTCTGATACTCGATCATTCTACACCAGGGTTCCTTCCCACCGACCTGTCACGGTATCTACCGCAAGGGACGCCGGTTTGAAAGCCTCCTGCTGATAATAGTCAGTGATGGCTTCCTCTCTCTCTCTCTCTCTCTCTCTCTCTCTCTCTCTCTCTCTCTCTCACACACACACACACGCAGTATGTGCGTTTTGTGTATTTATGTCTTTCCAATAGCACGATGACCTGTCAGTTTATCGATTTCCTTAAATTTTTGGACACTTTTTCACTTCAAGCCTTGAATCCAGATGGAGACTATATATAATCTACCCATTACTTTCAGAACGTATTTGTTTTGCTACTTACTATTTGTGATTTTAGTGAAGTTGAAATATCGCCCATAAGTACACCTGATGCAGAACTTACTTAGAATAGCGTCAACGTGTCAGGTTTGTAGGTTAACACAATGAAAATGTCATTTCCTGATTTCTCTTTTATGTATCTAGAACAAATATATCGCTTTAATGTATAAAACGTTCGCTTTTGTGCTCGTCAGAGCTAGCTAGTCACCTTCATTCATAAAGAGATGGGCCTTTGGAACTGTAACTAGTCTGGTTTGTTTTTCGTTGAGGACCATGAATCTCTTGAAATTCTAAGTTAATTGTCCACGCTAATATATATATATATATATATATATATATATATATATATATATATATATATATATATATATATATATATATATATATATATATATATATATATATATATATATATATATATATATATATATAGAGAGAGGGGGAGGCACGCAGTGAAAATTACCAATGACAACAATTTTATTACAAAATATTCTTGTAAAATTCTTGTGTACTACTACAGAATTACAGAATCCTTCCTCCGTTGAAATGATGATGTAGCACAAGCTTAGAAATAGAATCGGAATGTTGATAATTTATCGGTGGTTAAATTCTGGAACTGCCGTGCCACGCTTGAGAGGGACGGAGTAGCAGGAAGGAAAGTTACAACGCGACAGAAAAGAGTGAATGCGAGGGCTTTAACTCTGTGTTGTTTGCAAGGTTTAAAGTTACGTTTGCCTGCTCTGTTGTATAATTCAGTCATGCCGAGTAACTCGGTGGTGCCAGCTCTCCTCAAAGTTGGGCTAAAACGATAAACTTTCCAGTGTCCAGCTTAGGCTCTCTCCCTCTTTCTCACTTTATAAATACATGCTGTCAGTATGTTTATGGAATGTTCTTCCTTTTCATTTTCTTGATATAATATATATATATATATATATATATATATATATATATATATATATATATATATATATTTATATATATATATATATATATATATATATATATATATATATATATATATATGTATGTATATATATATATATATATATATATATATATATATATATATATGTATATATATATATATATATATAATATATAATACTAATTATATATATATATATATATATATATATATATATATATATATATATATATATATATAATCTAATTAGATCGTTTGTTTGTAAAAGATGTCGTGGGAACCATTACTGAGACTCCAGTCTTTACGACAATACCACAAAAAACATTTTTATACATGTCAGTTTTTTTTTTCACTTTTAATATCCGCTCTTAATTCTTGATTTTAATGAATTTTTTCATTTTATTTTCAGGTAAGCTTGAATCTGTCGCTAGATAGATGCTGATGAGGTTGCGTAGAAGGGTAAGTACCGTAGAACGTTTTTGATTTATTATCGGAAGGTGTGTACTGGAAATGTTCCAGAGTTGGCCTGTTCAGTAGTACCAGGTTGATCGGATTTCCCTCGACTTTGTTCCATATATAGCGCCTGCCACCGATGTTGGGAATTGAACAATGTTACTGAAATAGAACTTTTGTTACCATGATAGAATTAAGGAGATGCCATGAAAACAGAAGCGAGAGGTGAAAAATCCAGCGTCGAAAGAGGTGTTCGCTAGAGTAGGTGAGAGGGATTGTTTGCAGAGCTTGACTAACAAGCTAGTGAGACCTCTTGACTGGTGGTACAAAGAAAACATTTAAGCAGCGGTTTGAGACAAAAATGACAAGGAAGGCCATTTTCTCGTTTATACATTTTTTTATATAATTTAGACGCGATTAAGACATCGATTAAAATAAGTGTTCGGTAATACAAACATATTTCGAACTTGGAATTTCAAGAGTATCTTGAATGCCATTGCTTATAATTCCTGGACAGAGCCTCCATTTGTTTGCATTACGTTCAGTAGAATCTTACATTGCGCAAGGTTTATTTTAGTTAAAAGCGGGGTCAGTGTATTATATTTTTCTGCCAGAGAGAGAGAGAGAGAGAGAGAGAGAGAGAGAGAGAGAGAGGGCAAATCGTGTTAGAAGTGTTGAAGAGAGAAATATTGGGGCTATGTGAATTGTCCAATATTAGATTGGGGTCGTTATCTATAGAGAATATGATCTCCCATTTACCAAACGGAAAATTATCACGGGTTTGTTTTGCAATTTATCGTAGGGATTTAGTTCCTTGCGTTTTTTTTTATTTAATAATGGGCCGATCTTTAAAATTCCAACTTTAAAATCTACCAGCTTTCCCCCGCCTTTTTTATGGTTAACGACCAAGCTTGATCCTTCTGAATCCGTTGAATAATGGGCGTGTGACGTCATCAGTTAACTACCCTTTGGGCGTGGGTTGTGGGGATATGTGAAGGCTTAGAACGAATCAGTTGGTTGTAAATGTCATGTATAACTAAAGTATGAACGTCAGTCATATTTGAATTTGTGCGTCGTTTCGCCTCTTAGTCTATGTTTTTATGCACACATATTTTACTCGGCTTTTGTAAATCACCTTTTTTAGGTTAAAAATATAAATGTAAATTGGGGGCTGAAACTTTTCTCTTACTGCATTGCAAGTTACATCAACATTCTAGCGTTTCTGTATCAGTGAAAGCATCCCCTTCATCCACTCTGATGCTGTTACAATTTAATGTGCTGTACTAGAGCCGAAATGGGAAATATTGATGCTGTTACAATTTAATGTGCTGTACTAGAGCCGAAATGGAAATATTGATGCTGTTACAATTTAATGTGCTGTACTAGAGCCGAAATGGAAATATTGACGCTGTTACAATTTAATGTGCTGTACTAGAGCCGAAATGGGAAATATTGATGCTGTTACAATTTAATGTGCTGTACTAGAGCCGAAATGGAAATATTGATGCTGTTACAATTTAATGTGCTGTACTAGAGCCGAAATGGAAATATTGATGCTGTTAAATTTATTGACTAGCTGGAAATATTGATGCTGTTACAATTTAATGTGCTGTACTAGAGCCGAAATGGAAATATTGACGCTGTTACAATTTAATGCTGTACTAGAAAATGGAAATATTGATGCTGTTAAATTTAATTGACTAGCTGGAAATATTGATGCACAATTTAATGTGCTGTACTAGAGCCGAAATGGAAATATTGACGCTGTTACAATTTAATGTGCTGTACTAGAAAATTTTGATGCTGTTACAATTTAATGTGCTGTACTGGAGCCGAAATGGAAGTATTGAGAATTTCGGGACGTCTCTCTCTCTCTCTCTCTCTCTCTCTCTCTCTCTCTCTCTCTCTCTCTCTCTCTCTTTCCATAAATGAAAAGAGAGAGAGAAGAGAGGTAGACAGCTAGCTCTTCGAGGTCATTGAACGTTTCATGTAGGCCTACTATAAATTCTATATAATCCTTTAGTGTTTTTGTATTCCGTTTCTTTGCCGAAAGGCTTTGCGGAAGAGTCCCCAGCGGAATAAAAACAGAAAAACAATGGGGAAAAAAAGACGGTCATTGGTGCGCATCGACGTTTCGTTTTTTACCTTTGGACGTTTTCCCCCTTTTTATCTTGGAATTGAATTGTTACCGTCATCTCTGAAGTACGGTACTACTTGTGGCTCCCTTTTTTCTTGCTTTTGAGAACGATGGCTCCTTTTTGTCTTGTTTCTGTGAATTGTGGCACCTACTTGTCTTGTTTTTTTTTATTTTGGCTCCCATTTTTCTTGTTTCTAGGAATTTGTGGCTCCCGTTTGTCATGTTTCTTGGAATTGTGGCTCATTTTTCTCTCATCTTGGAATTGTGGCTCCTTTTTGTTTTGTTTCTTGGGATATGGCTCCTTTTTGTCTTATTCCTTGGAGTTGTGGCTCCTTTTTATCTTGTTGCTTGGAATTACGGCTCCTTTTTGTTTTGTTTCTTGAAATTATGACTCCTTTCTGCCTTATTCCTTAGATTTGTGACTCCTTTTTTGTCTTGTTTCTTGGAATTATGGCTCCCTTCTGTCTTGTTTCTTGGAATTGTGGCTCCCTTCTGCCTTGTTTCTTGGATTTGTGACTCCGCTCTGCCTTCTTTCTTGGAATTGTGGCTCCTTTTTCGTCTTGCTTCTTGGAATTGTGGCTCCATTTTTGTCTTGTTTATTGGAATTTTGATTCCCCTTTGTCTACTTTTTTCCATGGTTTTATTTTTAAATAGTAACATTTCTGTTATCTCGTAATTTTAGTTTTTATGGTAAATTCTTCCATATATTTATGATATATGATATTTAGAATTTTTCAAGTGATTACGATCAACCTCTGTGCATGAGTCCACGAGGACACTGCATTTTAAGTAGTTTAGTTTGAGGAAAAAGCCGTATATTTTAGGGTAAAAGGATAAAATCTTGACTTGGTCTGTTACATTTCATCTGCTCTCTCTCTCTCTCTGTGATGCCATTGTCAGATGATTTTCTGCCGAAAAATCATCTAGTCTTCTGCAGTTATTCTTGGGCGAGCGAAACAAGTGAGCTGGATGCTGTCAGTTTGAAAGGCTTCTCTGTCCTAATTGCAAAGGAACGTCGTAGTTTCTGGTAATTGGGATCAGTCCCCGTTTCCTGTCCTGTTATGAAAAGGAAAGATTCTAAATGTTTTCGTGTGTATGAACGATTCCCATTTTATATAAGTAAAATATGATTGAAAACATTTTAAACATGTTGACGAAAGGTTAAATAGTATGGTTTATGAAACAGATTGCGCAATAATCAATAAGTGAACTACGTCATCGATGTTAAAGTCTGTCAATTCAGAGTTTTTTGGTTATATGGGTAGAATATCCTATAATATTCTCTCTGGGTCTTGATTATTGCTATTAAGAAAATGGGAGTGGGCGATGGCCCACATCAACCCTCTCGTGGACGAAAAAAAAAAGGTGGGGGGCGAAGGTTAAATCCCCAAAATCTCTTCATTAGCGCTAACGGGGATGCTTGTTAAGGCTTTGGCATTAAGGAGTGATTAGGTAGGTTAATTATACTTTGACAGTATTTCAGGAGTCCGTTACGATTGGATAGAGAGCGAACGAGCTTGAATTCTATTATAGTTTGTCAAAAAAAAAAAAAAAAAACGAAGTAGTGTGAAATCTAGACACCAAGGAAATGTAAATTGGACGTGATACTTTTCGATGCAAGTAAGAGCTGCTTGAACATTCATAAGTAAAGAAAAATGGCGTGAAATTCCACCTGCTAAGGTCGTGACCGGAGTGCATGCAGTGATCATGTGACAAAGCATTGCAAACACTACTTGTGGTCATTGCATCAGTCTCGGGCCTTAAGAGGAAAGAGTTTCTTTGCATCTCCTGCTAAGCCTCGTGACATATCTCCCCCCCCTCCTCCCCTCCACCTCACACTGAGTCACCTGCTGTACGTAAACGCCGTGCTAACCTCACTCTTCATTATATATTTCAACGTTTTTCTCTGTCATTATTCGTGTGTGTGTATATTGTGTAAACAAGCTTAGTTACATTTTGTGTGCCCCACTCGTTTTGGGACGTACATGTTCGCTTATTTTATTTTCAGGTATTAGTCCCCTGTCAACTAAATTGATGGTACTGGCGTTTTCTCCCCGTGGTTTGTCTGTCTCTCTCTGTCTGTCTGTCTTTCACGCCTAGCTTGTCGCATCTACTCAATTGATTGGATTCTGGTCAAACATGGTACTACGATAGACCATCATGTATTGTCGTGCCTGTCTTTTTTCATGTCTGTCCACAGTGTCTGTCACGCTTTATCTTGTGTTCGGAACTCGTTTTTACATGGTTGAAGCAGTTCCAGGCAAAATTGGTACACAGAGGATCACCATGCATAGATGTTCATGAAAGTAGGTTCTCTTTCCTTCTGTCCATTTGTCTGCTTGTGTGGCCTGACAGTTTTATCATAACATTTGTAAGAATTAGGCAAAAGGTGAAATTATGGCGTCAGATTCCGTAGTTTGCGTGGACAACTTGAACCTTTGCCGTAACTTTTGAAGTTTGGAGTAAAGGACTTCATATTCGTTATATATCGTTCACAAATGAAGCCCCTTTCAGATGTCAACCAGGTTAGCAATATTGTGACCGTAACCATGAGAACTTTATACAAAAAATAGAAGTTATGTGAGGCATTCCTGTTTCTCGAATGTAACTTCCTAGAGTAGGCTATACTGCGGAGTTAAGCCGTGCACCTTTGAACGCCCCGGAATGGTGTCTTCTTCAACAGTTTTCATCAGTCGGAATGTGCAGTGAGAGAAATTGGTTGGGTGTCGGTAAAGGAACGTTTATTACTGCAGGCATACTTTCAGATTGCATGTTTCCATTTTCAAAAAGTATTACTGTATTTACTCAGAAATATATAGATCTGAAATTTTACATCAGTTTTTACGCATGTATTTTAGGTAACAAGCAAGCGTTTGTATATATCTGCATTTATGTAGGCTAGTACAGTTTTTCATCGGCCATTTCCAGTGACTATCCTCTGGTGTTTAACAAACTACAAGCGATCAGTTTAATAGTCTGGAGTTATTTTTGCAATATATTCCTTTTGAATAAATGTATTGGCTTTTGGCATTTTTGGTAGGCTTTTGTGTGTGTGTGTGTGTGTGACTGGCGTTACCCTATTAAGTTGCATGCAAATGTTTAAATTTTTTTTTGAAACAAAGTCTACAATCATTAGGTAGTCGAGTTGCCAGAATTTCCAGACATGACCGCGCATGGCCCCTTTTCCATGCGGAGCATTTGTGGGTGTAGGGGCTGGGTGCGGTTTTCTTAATATCTCGTATTTGTAACGCCATAAATATAAATATTAGTTATTTTCCTCTATTTTGGGTATTTCGATAGGCTTGAAATAAATTCTCAAGATATTTCTGTTCATTCTACTGAAAACATCTTTTTCGTATTTTCCTCCATCGTGTTTCGTGTCGTCTATGTGAACAACCTTCTCGTTTGTTGTGTCAGTTCCTTCCACCCTTGCCGTTTGTTCCTTATGTTTCTCCCTTCGCAGTCTCACAATTTACTCGAGTTAATGCACTCCCCTCCTCTTCGTTATTTGGAAGTTAACCAAATTACTCTGCTGCCTTTCATCATCTTTCCTCCCCAACCTTGTATTCCTGCTATTCTCCCTGTAATGCGCTATATGATTGGTCGTAGCCACATGTCGGACCTGGATTTCCCGATGAGTTTTCAGAGAGAGAGAGAGAGAGAGAGAGAGAGAGAGAGAGAGAGAGAGAGAGAGAGAGAGAGAGAGAGAGAGAATATTGTTGCAACCATGGAAAACCCATCGGGAAAGAATATTGTCATATGAGAATACATTTTCAACCCTTTGGTAGGTGTAAGCATTTCACAAAGGGGGGAGAGAGAGAGAGAGAGAGAGAGAGAGTGTCATTGTCTTACTATTAAGTTCGTTTATGAAGTGTTCGTCGGAGTTACCGGCGTGTAGCGTAATTGGAAAAACGCACGTGATTTTTGAGGAAACCTCATTACTGCTGGGGAAATCTGTTTCCACCGCAAGGATTCTCCGCTCAACGTCCTTAAGCGCTCGATTAATAATGATGCTCTCGAAAGATGATTTTTCCTTAATGTTCTATTTTTTTTTATTTCTCTTTGTGTTTGTATTTATTTCCTTTTTGGTGGTTAAGCGAATATGCCATAATGGGTTATCATGGCGATATATTTTAGATGGATATAGGAATAATATTTCCTCTCTTAGATGCGTCAATATGCTCTTTTAGTTGTTAAGGGAATGTTTCCTCTTGTGTGGCTAATGGAAATAGTTCGTCCAATCAATAATTCAAAAGTGAGGAAACCTTCCTTAAACAGCTAACATTCCTTTAGATGAATATTGAGACCCACAATGAAGAAGCCGTTCGTTGGAATGTCTGTGCGTAGCTAACTAATTTCCATATCAAGGAGAGTAACAGCAGACTCTTGAGTTAGGCAGAAATGGTGAATATTGCAGGGAGCCTCGGGTAGAGAAACCTTTCCGCACCACACAATAGATTCTTCTCTCGTCTGCAGTCCTTCTCCCGAATTGTATAAAATTCTTTCATGAGGCGGGACTGAGTGGATCCTGGGCGGGACCATGTCTCCGTTCTGAGTTAGCGGTTAGACCCCACTCCGCAGGGTCTCATTCTATTTTTTTAGGTCTGGGGTAACTCATGTCATCAGCTTGTCCAACTCTTCGCCCTTATGAGAGTTTGAAGGATAGTTTGCAGTGATATGTGAGACCATAATAGATTTACTTCGGTGATATAAAATAGGACTGCACGCTTACTGCAATAGAGAGCTTAAGATGTCTGCTTGTCATAACGATGTGTTGAATGCGACCGATTTTGCTGTTTTCTTTTAGAAGCTTTATTTTTTTAACATTTTAACAAGAAATTCATTTTCATGATGTAAAGGTTGATTTAGAAGAAAATTTTAATTATAGACGTAAACGGCCTTACTGGATAATGTTGTCAAAGGGTACTTTACCGAAAACATCCTTCAGTTACATAGTCATTTTAATGGTAGCTGTTGTCACGTTAATAAGTAGTACAGACAGGAAGCCTTGTATGTAATAGACGATATAATAAATAATATATATTGCGTTAAATACTGTTAATGCACACTATCACGTATTTTATATTGTAATATATATATGTGTGTGTGTGTGTATTTTGGAATATTTCCCATATTTCCCAAATATTTGCAGCACCCGTGAAGCTTCTCGGTAAGTTGCTAGAAGGTCAGTATTATATCCCACCCCTGTGACAGCTACTTTTTATTCACCCCTGCGTAAGTCATCGTGTAATTTATGAGTTTTGTTAAGTTGAACCGCACACGTGAGAGAGAGAGAGAGAGAGAGAGAGAGAGAGAGAGAGAGAGAGAGAGAGCGAGCGAGTGCGAGCGGAGCGAGCGAGCGTGTAGGGGTGGGCGGTAAATATCAAAGGTCACGTTTATGGCCCCTCTGGAGCCGGCATCCCTCTTCCCATCGCGTCCCCTCGCTTCTTGAAATGGACCTCCGAGATTTAGGCATCTCTCTCTCTCTCTCTCTCTCTCTCTCTCTCTCTCTCTCTCTCTCTCTCTCTCTCTCTGTCTTTTCCTTCGTTCTCATTTTCCTCATTAATATTGCTTTTTTGCACTCGGCTATCTTTTCCAGTTCCCTTTCATTTTTCGTTTTATTTTCCTCGTTTCTAGTATTTATCATTGTACCATTCATTCATTCTAAACTCCCCCTCCTCCTCCTCCGTGTTCTCTCTCGTGGTCTTCATACTTCCTTTCATTGGCTGGCTTCATTCTCTTATTTCCTTTCGGCGAGGCTTTATTTCCCGAGTCGTGTTCTTTTTGAAAGCAAAGGCTAGACTTCAATTATCCGCTTTTCATTAATTTTCTTGGTCCAGGTTTGTTCTCGGAGATTAGCTGTTTCGGTGCTTTTCGATGTCTTGTTTTCTTTGGGCACAGTTTCCTCTAAGTTCTTATCATATATTTCTTAGCCCCTGTTTTGTTAGACGTTATAGTAAAGGACGGCCTCGGGCACGTAAACATTGTAATTTAATAACATGAGTCGGAATATATGGTTTTCTTGTTAGAATTTTGGCTTTTATGGGCCTTTACAATTCACACCCACACAGATATATTCTTTTTGCATGAATGTTTGTCACGTGCTTTTGTGTGTGTGTGTGTGTGTGTATATATATATATATATATATATATATATATATATATATATATATATATATATATATATATACATACACACACACACACACACTATACATACTGTACATAAATATGCATATACATGAGTATTTTGAATTTATTATAAATCTTACTCATTGAATGTATAATAAAATTATAAGTCTTTAATACAAATACTACGTAACTCCTGTTATCTACCGTACAAAAACGTATTCTATAATGTAATAGTTAATATTCTATAATGTAATAGTTAACGGTAAACTTGTCCCACCTTTAAGGCACGTTAATCGTAAGGGGAAATCGTGGGTGATATTGAATGATGTTAGGATGAAGACGAAGAGAAAGACCCTCGTATTTAGAGATGCTTCAACTTGAGTGAATGTTCATGTCCTGCTTGAACTACTGTTCATGTTGGGAACCTCATTGTCTCTCTGTCGAAATACACGAGTCTTGGGACCTGAAATTATGACAAAATCAAATATGGCTTAATCAAGCGGGTAGACTTGGTTAATGTGATAAGTATGGGGTCAGATCCATATTGTACACGTCTACCAAATTATAGCGAAATCCAATAGCAAATCAAATTATGCTAAGTATCTTAATTTAGTCTCCTGGCTGTGGATGCTGTATTTATGATTATTGGTGTTTGTTATTGGTATTTATAATACTGTCATAATTTTATGGTTATTGCATCGATAAAAGGCTAGTGGGAAAATACTCAAGTTTGTGACGCACATTTGACAGATATCCAATTTATGGATCAGCGACAGATGCATACTTCATATATTGGCGGAACATCCGAGACCAAATGTTAGATGAATAGCTTGGACCATTAGCCAGATGAACGAAGTAAATTTTTCATCAGGTCGGAAGGTGCGTCCCCTTTTTTCATTTATCTCTCTCTCTCTCTCTCTCTCTCTCTCTCTCTCTCTCTCTCTCTCTCTCACACACACACACACACACACACACACACACACACACACACACACACACACACACACGCAGATGTAAGTGGTGTAAATCTCGCCTCCCAGGTACGATCAGAGATAGAGAGAGAGAGAGAGAGCGCGTTGTACGCATGTTTGCAGCCCTTGTAAGTGAGTATGACCTTGTCGTGGCCATTCTGTTTAGATGCGCGGTTTTATTTAAGATTGCTAAACGGCAAGGTCCTAGACGGAGTATGGGGTGGGGGGAGTGCCCCCAGTGCACCCTTACGTGGTGCATGTCAAGCATTACTAGAGGGTGTTCCCTGCCTTCTTCGGGCCCGTAAGTGCATTCATTTATTATCCTTTTACTGCACCTCGTTTCCTACTTTCCTTGCTTTTCCCAACACCTCTGTTATCCCCTAGTGCAACTGTGGGGCTTTCCCTGTTCCACTTTTATACTTTTGTACTTTGTTTCATTTACTTTTTGGGTTTCACTGCCTTGCTGTCCAGTCACTCCCAACTCTCTCTTTTGACTGCCGTAAGCACTGAATGGCTGAAATTGTCCAGTGCTTGGCTAGACATCCTGAATTCAATAATCCGTCCAATCAGACGGCAAGATCAGACGTAGGGTAGAATTTATAAAAAGGAAAACTCAACGTAATAAATTATTTGAAAGGTAAACGTCGTTGAATGTGAGTATCGTTTACCTTACGGTTCGTTTCGTAAATAACAAAAGAAATGCTCTACCATTTAGTTATTATTATGAAAGAAATTCATTTGAATGACGAAAAAATAATTTTCTACGCGTTTCTCTTTATTTTTCATTAAGACCTGTAAGAGAGAGATAATGAACTTGGGTATTGAACAGAACCACGGTCAAGGGCAACCATGGTATCCGTGACGTAGATGCGCAGGTGAGGCTTAATTTGGCACTCTTTGTGGCTGACCTGTCCATTCTTGACTGATTTGATGCTATAGACTTAGACTGAGTACTGGACACTCGCGTCTATTTTTCTCCCCAAGATCTCTAGAATAGACTTACTTCTCTATACTTCTTGGAAATAAAGATGCATCCAGTTACCTAAGTTGCTCACGAAAGCAGCTGACCTTGGAGAGAGAGAGAGAGAGAGAGAGAGAGAGAGAGAGAGAGAGAGAGAGAGAGAGAGAGAGAGAGAGAGATTTCATGGATATCTAACGAATGGTTTCAGTTCAGCCGGGTGGGAATGATTCAACATGGACCTAGTATATTTATGTATGATCCCATGGTATATATTTTGATGAAACTCTTAGTTGCTAGGTATTTGAATTTTTTTGCCAAACTCATTTCTTGGTGGTCCCCATCCAAGTACTAACCGAATCTAGCGTTGATGAACTGAGCAGGACGAACGATTAGGGGTACATATATATGTGTATATATATGTATATATATATATATATATATATATATATATATATATATATATATATATATATATATATTCTTATATACCTATGCTTATAAAGAGGAATTTTCGGTCAAACTTATTTTATATAAGATCATTTTTTCCTAACATCAAACTTCTGTAGTTGTCAGGTGCAGTTTTCTGTGTGGGGACATCTCGCTTTTAAGAGGATATTCTGTATTGTGAATTCTGTCTTGTAGTTTCCGTAAGTGTGATTCTTTTGAGAATGTGAACATTCATTCGTGTCTTGATTACTGATTGGAAAACATTTGCTTCCAATTCTTCAGCCAATTATTTCCTCGTGCCAGACATTCTCTGTTAATGAATCTTTACAACTTGGTACTTACCGATATTAGTTATTTAAGTTTATTGAAGCAATTTCATGGATTCTTTGATTAAAAATGGTTAGATATTTAAAGAACTTCAGCATAAATCTTTTCTTTATGTTAATTCCTTCAATAACCGGATTTAGGAAATTAATTATAGCAGAACTTGTGTTCATGGTAAAATATTTCAAACATAGTGTGCAGGAGAGTTTGAAGTACAAGAAGGATAGCAGCAGAGATGGAATAGGAATATTGATTAATGACTGTCACAAGGATGTGATCCTGTTACAGAAAATAAAAAAAATAAATAAAAAATAAAGTAAATAATTATATCTAAAGTAAACTTATAAAATAGGTCGAATAGTTTAATCCTATAGCGTTAATATCATCGTGTTTGTTTAGTATCGTCCATCAGATAGCTAAGACTCACAAACAAATAGATACGAAAGATTAATGTGCTTTGCTTTAAAAAGGAGTATTAGGATTACGTGTGTTTAGTGCAGTCAGGAATTCACTGGTCTTGCTTTGCACAAGCAAAAGAGAAAGCTTTGCTTTGTCTTACTTGACAGTTAACGGCGTCTAGCCGAAATCATACTCCTAAACTGGTTACTGCTTATATGGAGAGAGAGAGAGAGAGAGAGAGAGAGAGAGAGAGAGAGAGAGAGAGAGAGAGAGAGAGGCTGTCTAATGAATATCTTACGAATGCTTTCATCTCGGTGGGGTCCGGATTACCTCGTCTTGGCCCTCCTGTTTTGACAGTATACAATATAACAAAATAATGAAAACTATTTCTCTCTCTCTCTCTCTCTCTCTCTCTCTCTCTCTCTCTCTCTCTCTCTCTCTCTCTCTGCTTCGACCGAGGACAATCGACGAACTCGGTACCTAATTCACTGCATAAGTGCAACAGAGACAAACTGGAATTGAGGAGCTCTTCTCTCCGCTCTTCCGTTCGGGAGTCGAGCGCTGATCATTCAGTTGGTGATCTGATGGCGATGCTGCAGCCTTAGGAAGCCATAGAAGGAAAGATAGCGAGAACCTGGAAGAAAAAATTTGTATTAGAGAAATAAAAAAAAAAAATTATTAACCTCTTTCATGCCAATGTTCCTTAAATGGAACATAAAATTCCGGACTCCATATTACAACTAGATGAATTTATTTTCTGATCATGTTATATCCTATTTGTTATATTCTCTCTTGTGGAAAGAAATAATCAGCCTATTTTTTTTGAAATGTAATTCTCATGAATTTTTAAAAATGTAAAAATAGCGTTTTTTTCCAGTTCTGAAAATGTGCACTTCATTCTAAATGTGAGAATGATGATTATTATTTTCTATTATCATTTATTAGCTTACATGATTTCTTTTAATATGCCATATTCTAAAAAGCATTTTCCTAATTCTATATATAAAATTACAAGAAAAAAAATTATGTTCCATTTGAGGAACATTGGACGGACGTAGTACTGGTTTTTGTGGCTTTTGAAGTTTTGCTAAGGAACGGCTTTCATTGCATGTTTTCAGAATCCTTGATCAGTGGTATGTTTAGTGCATTTTCTTGGCTTTATGGTCCTTGCTTATAGAACTGTATTGGCGGCAATCTGCCATCTGCTGCAAAGGGAACAACGTCTTCAAATACACACGGATGTTTCACTAAGAAGCATCTGTATTTCACCAATTACTTAGTGTGGATGAATCAATGGTGCCTTATTATGGTCGCCATAGTACCAAGATGTTTATAAGAGGGAAACCTATTTGGTTTGGGTACAAGATCTGGTGCCTCTGTGGGAATGATGGTTTTCCATACCATCTGAAGTTATACCAAGGAAAGGAAGAGGAAAGGATTCAGCCACTTGGTATGAGTGTAATTACTAAAATGGTTGATGTGATTTTCTCTCACTCAAATGTAGAGAAACACCAGCTATACTTTGATAACTTTTTTACCAGTTATGATTTATTGGTACAGTTGGCAGAAACTGATGCCAAGGCTACAGGAACACTAAGAGATAATCGCAGTGCTGGAGCAGCAAAAGCTCTTGTGACCACAAAAGCCTTACAGAAGATGGAGAGGGGCTCATTCGATCATCGCTGTGCTGGCAAAGTATATGTTGCAAAATGGAATGACAATGCTGTAGTGGGCATTGCAAGCAACTGGGAAACTCACAATCCTGTCCACACCGTGAAGAGGCGAGTAAAAGGTGGATCAAAAGAAGTTTCACAACCGCATCTGATCCATTCATACAACAAAGGAATGGGTGGTGTGGATCTTATGGACCGACTTTCTGCATCGTATCGCCCAATGATTAGAGGGAAAAAACGGTATTGGCCCTATTCTTGAATGCACTAAATATTGCTATAATTGCTTCTTGGAGAGTGCATTGCAAAATTACAAAGGATAACTTGACTCACATAGCATTCAGAAAGCAAGTAACACTCTGTCTACTAAATTATGAAGGCCTAGTACCACGACGCAGGTGTCCCTCTGGTGCTAACGCAATTCCTGTTGATGTTCGCTGTGATGGAGTAAATCATACCCTGACTTCAACATCCCAAGGAAGATGCAAAATTTGTAAGAAAAATACTAAAAATATGTGTAAAAAGTGTAATGTGCGCTTGCATGCTGAAAGAGGAAAGACGTGCTGAAAATTTTCATAAGAATGAATAGTTTGAAATCTGTCAATAGGCATAAAAGATTGGGAAATTATTATAATTCTAACATAAAGATTGTTATAATACTTAGATGCTCTCCTCATTTTGTATGTGTATATATATATATATATATATATATATATATATATATATATATATATATATATATATACATATATATATACATACAAAATGAGAGAGCATCTAAGCATTATAACAACAATCTTTATGTTAGGAATTATGATAATTCCCAATCTTTATGCCTATTGACAGATTTAAACTATTCATTCTTATGAAAATTTTCAGAGCACATCTTTGAAAATATATATATATATATATATATATATATATATATATATATATATATATATATATATATATATATATTATATATATATATATATATATATTATATATATATATATATATATATATATATATATATATATATATATTTGCATAGGGACACCCCAAACTAACTCAAATGATGTATGCTCTAATCTCAATAAAATATGAGGGAATGTCTTTTGATTATCATTAACCATCCAATGTTCCTTAAATGGAACATGCTGTAATTCCATTACAAATAGTGATAGAGGTTTGAAATTTTCTGTGTATCTTAGTTACAACAATAGTAATATAATAAGTGAAAATTGTGGCATCTGAGTAAAAATAAGTATGGTCAGTAGGATAAAGGTTAATAAATCTTGTAATTAAAATCTAAAATGTCATTGGTTCTTGAATTGTTAAAGAATATTTAGTTTGAGAGAGAGAGAGAGAGAGAGAGAGAGAGAGAGAGAGAGAGAGAGAGAGAGAGAGAGAGAGAGAGAGAGAGAGAACACCACTGAAAAACAATTTAAAAGTGTGTTGTCCCGAAAGATTTAAATGGTGTGAGAAAGATCAGCAACGCGTCAACCCCTGCGCTCTCTCATACTAACCCTGAGCCACTCACCACTGTCACACTTCCTGGACATTAGACTCTTCCATTAAACACCGCTTGCAGCCGGCACTCTCCCCCTTTCCCCCATACTCTCGAGACTATGGGAGTATATCCCTTCGATAGTTGCGGTAGTAATCAGTACAACTTGGACCTTTGCATCTTTGTGTGTTCCGGTGGCCTGGGACACTAATGCACCGAATCCCCCGAGAGGAGCGTTTGTAAAAAAACAAAAGGTTGAGAACGTCTAAGTAGAGGACGTAATTATGCCCTAAATAGCGAGTAAGCCTCTTCAGCAAAGGTCAACGGCAGTCGCATTTCGTGTAGGATGCTCGCTGTATGTTTTATATAATTATACACACACATATGTGTGTGTATATAATTATATATAATATATATATACATATATATACGTACACATATATATATATGTGTGTGTGTGTGTGTAGTTAGTATCCACTTTATTTTGTAACAGAGATAGCATCGTCCAGCCCAGGCCAGGCCTCAGCACACTAGTGGCCCTATGCAAATATGCAAATTGAAAGCACGTACATTGGCCCGAGCTTCGGGACGATATATAAAAGTTCCTAGAGTCTGGGCTTAACGTCTGGAGGATCTTTTAATATACAGTCATTTTTGACGGTAGTGGTATACTTGTACTTCATATAAAATAATGTGCCTGTACCTTACTTTTAGTTTTTTTCTGTAACAAAGGCATGGCCTCTTAGTGTATACAGAATTGTATGAAAGGAAATATATGTACTTCTTAGAAAACGAGGGAACCAGTTTTAGAAAACGAGGGAACCAGTCTTAGAAAACGAGGGAACCAGTCTTTCTGACGAATAGTGGCAGAGTTGAGTACTCCATGGGGTAAAATTCAATGAATATATTTGCACTTCCTGTATTGTTATCAGGAAGTGCGTGCAATAATAGGTATGTGAGAGTACGGTGACATTGTAATGAGTCTTATGTATGCTCATTTTAGATATATGATTTAATTTACCGGGAGTTGAGATTTTGTTTCAATATGTTATTAAATAGGTAAGAGGGAAAGAAAGGGTGAAACATAATGAAGTAATATTTGCATATATAGAGAAAGTTTTGGATCTTTTCTAGATAGTGACCCCAGCAAAGTTCGGGGGTCGTTATCTAGGACTAATATTTCTTTGGGGTTATTATCTTTATAATATTTACAGTCTTTTGTTTACGCCGCGAAGGTGGATATATACTGGGTTAAAATTTTTACCCTTGGGGGTCACTATCTAGGAAAGATCCAAAGTTTTTATTTCCTACTTATATGCGATACTGTCAGTGGTGAAATCAAGAAAGTCAGATATATCACGTCATGAGTGTTGAATAAATATTGAGGAAAATACACCCAAAGGGGAACTTCCAACTTGTGCACCGAAATTCGTGTCTTAACACTGCTTTGCAAAAGGACCATTGCGGCCTCTCTGAAGTTGGGACCATTTTGGCACAAAAATCCCTTTTTAAATCCCCCACCGATGTAATCCTGCGGTTGCATTCACACCTCACGGCTGAGGACGCTCCTCATACAAGTCCAAGGCCTTCAGGGGAAGGGTAAGAACCTGACCAACTCCCCCCTTTACCCTCAGAAGAAATCCCTTGGAGTGTCAATACCTCAGGCTCTCTCTCTCTCTCTCTCTCTCTCTCTCTCTCTCTCTCTCCTCTCTCTCTCTCAGTATTTACTCGAAAATTGTATAACACCACACAAATGGATGTGTTGCCGTTTCTTTTTAGCCCATTCTCTGTGAATGTGCGTGCATGTAAGATCAAGTCTTTCTTCCAGCTTTCCCTCCAAACCTCATTGCTCCTTAGCCTCCCCTCTACATGGCTTGAAGGGATGTCATTTTCGGACGGCGATCGTTACGAGGGGGATATTATAGGGCGCAAGAGGCGAAAAAGGAAAATTCTAGGCTTAGCTAATGGATATTTATTGGATGAGCGTGTGGTGGGATGAGGTGGGAGCTAAGGGAAGGACCCTCCAGGAAATGAAGGTAGAATCGGATATTTGTGGTCTCCCCTGTGTTGTGCCACGATTCAGTTACACCTAAGCGAATGATGTTTACTTACAATTACGTTGGTATATGTATATGCGTATATATATACATACACATATGTGTATATATAATATTTTTATACATATATATGCATATATACATATGTGTATATATATATATATATATATATATATATATATATATATATATATATATATATATATATAGAGATATATAGAGAGAGAAGAGAGAGAGAGAGAGAGAGAGAGAGAGATATGTATAAATATATAGTATATATACACGCATACATACAGTACATATGTATACACACATATATATGTGTATGTATGTATGTAGCCTATATACAGTATGTGTGTGTGTGTGTGTGTGTGTGTGTGTGTGTGTGTGTGTGTATAATGTGTGAGGCACAAGGTTCACGCTGTCCCAAGATGTGTCGAGGAGAAAGTCAAACAATGTACGTGATAAGTTTTTACCTTATGTAGAAGGTCAGACCAGGATTACGTATAGTAGCTGAACTTCTGAAGGGGATTGGTTGTGTGGTCTCAAGAGATGTAGCCATAGGAGGATTAGGAAACCTTTTTTTTTTTTTTTGTTGTATAACATATAATTTGTTTATTGTGGAGGGAAAGCGAGAGAAGAGATTTGGAAGAAGACGGGAGAGAGAAAAAACCATTAAAAGAGTGGGTAGTAAGTATTACGAAAAAGAAGACATAAATTTAGCTGTAGAGACGAGTAAAGAGAGAGAGAGAGAGAGAGAGAGAGAGAGAGAGAGAGAGAGCTGTAGAGACGAGTAAAGTGGAGTGAGAGAGAGAGAGAGAACATCATTTCAAGAAAATGATGGACGTGTATGAATATGACAAGGGAGACAGAACAAAAATTGTGAATCAGGAACTGGGAAATGACAGGGAACAACTATTAGGCATTTTGATGCCGCATAAGTATGATGTTGAATCATGTTGACCTTAATGCCACGAAAGTGGTTGCGACAGCCAGAAAGTGTGGAAGACATCTCGCCTCAGTCTTGTCAGACACACAGTGACGACGCATATACATCGATTCGGTTCTTGGTCTGTGTGTGCGTAATCCCCGTTTCCAGTGCTGTTAATATTATTTGTTATTGTTATTGTTGTGATACGGTTACTGGAATATAGTTCTTAATATCGTTAGAACGGCTGTGGTTTCTGAAGTGGCAGGGAAGCATATTTTCGTCTACTCTGGATGAAACAAACGTTGCTGTTTAGTCGAAAGTGACATATACATACTCACACACACATATATGTGTGTGTATATGCATATTTATATATATATATATATATATATATATATATATATATAATAATAAATAAAATAAACTTAATAAATAAACTTCCTTTCTGGTCAGTGGCAGAAACAGAAAAGCCAGATTAAACTTCCTTACATTTATATATATATATAAATATATATATATATATATATATATATATATATATATATATATATATATATATATATATATATATATATATATATAATGTTGAAATGCAATGAAGTTATCACTCCGGCTTATCTATCTCTACCACTCTGACTGGGAGAGAAAATTTCTGACATCTCCGTTCGGCGAAGCGATTTGTTTTTTTTGAAAATGACGTATTAGTGACAGTGGATCCTTGATAGTGACGCCTCGGGATGTGAATGAAGTGTTTGTGTTGAAAGAAAGCAATGCGATAGTTTTTGTCGTGAAAAGTATATTGCAGATATATAGTGATTTTCTGCATTGTTCCTATTTAGAAGCGAAAGTAGATAAGAAAAGGATTATTATGGACGCTAGTTTGGAAGCGAAATAAGATTTTTTTCCACATTTTTGGATGACTGTTAACATCACGTTAGGATGTCAAGACTTTATGCTGCTTTGGCTTGTCGTTAGTCTATATGTAAATGAGCTAAGTAGGTATCTGCGTACCGAAATAGAGCTAACGTGAAAGTCTAAATATTTATATATAGTGTGGGGTATCTTGGGTATCCTCGATGTAGCAACATTCCAGTTGTGATTGCAGCAACCACTGCTGAACTGGTTTTCTCTGGAGACATCTCTTTAGGGGAATGAGTAACTGGTGAGGAATAAATTCCCCAGACATCTAATGCCGCGACATTTATCCGCAGGCCTTAAACGTGATCCCCCAAAAATGTAAGACTGCACGGCCTGCTTGCTTGCTTTCTTTGGAATGACTCAATTCCTGCAGCAGCTGCAGTAGTTTGATCAAGCATGTGTTACTGCCAGTGAATTGGGGCAGAGGCTTTGAATTGATGACACAGGAGAAGGCTGTTTATAACGGTTCCTTGTATTGACTGCGCATTCATCAGATTTGTGTGTGATGTGTACTTTATATACACATCATTGTAACTATCTGTTGGTGTATTTACACAAACACAGATATATTTGTAACTTGACAGTTCTAAATATAATTCGAAGAAAATGAAACAAACTAATGTTCCTGCATAAGGTTAATATAATAATGCAGATGTTCACATTCTAGTTATTATAGTGATGATGATGATGATGACCTTAATTGAATGATATCAAGTTAAAATATGGGCCATCAGTTGTAGTCATGATTGTACTGTACAAGTTGCAGTAACTTTCATTACAATTGTTGTCTTGATGGAATGTCACAGTTACAAAGTCCACAGAGACTGTTTTTATTTCTGCAGTATCTACTTATGCATGCTGGTCACAAGGAGCATATCCCGTTAGCGTTACCCACAAGTCGTGGTAGTCACTTTATCGTCGAGTTGCTTTATCCTCAGAGAGAGAGAGAGAGAGAGAGAGAGAGAGAGAGAGAGAGAGAGAGAGAGAGAGAGAGAGAGAGAGAGAGAGAGTAAAGTGAAGAATTAATATAAAACTAGATTTAAGGAGAATGAGGCCACCATCTTCATCATTTATCACGGCTGATGACGAGAAGAGTATTCCTGGAAATGGCCTCATTTTCTTCTCAGGCATCTCTCATTCTTGAATAAAGGAATAGTATCATCCCCAATTAAATATAAAGAACTGCAAGGTTAATCAGTCCCACAAAAAAAAAAGTAAAAATGCGCCGAAGTTTCTTGGGCGCAGTCGAGTTTTCCGTACAGCGTATAATCAAGGCCATCGAAAGTAGATCTATCTTTCGGTGGTCTCGGTATAATGCTGTGTGAGTCGCGGCCCATAAAACTTTAACCACGGCCCGGTAGTGGCATGTCCTATATTGTTGCCAGACTCATGATTGTGGCTAACTTTAACCTCAAATAAAATAAAAACTACTGAGGCTAGAGGGCTGCAATTTGGTATATTTGATGATTGGAGGGTGGATGATTGACATACCAAACTGCCGCCCTCTAGCCTTAGTAGTTTTAAAGATCTGAGGGCGGACGTAAGAGTGCGGACGGACAGACCAAGCCGGCACAATAGTTTTCTTTTACAGAAAACTAAAAAGTGCAAGTTCGAAACTGAAATGAAAAATCATTACAGATTACGAAAAGAAAAAAAATTAGTAGAAACCGAGACATGAAAGAAAGAACTGTACTACATAGACTGTTTGAGGTTCCCGATACAGTGCTAAGGTAATTTTATTACCTTAGCCGAGGAGGTGAGCAGTTTTATTGCTAATGGCTTTGTTGCTAACATCGATATGGGAAATACTCTTTATTCCATCCTCTAGAATTGAAGCGTAGGATAGATTTGGATGACCAGTAACGTTCTAAATTTTGTTGTAAGGATGTATACGGGCGTTTTCGTCTTAATGTTGTTAGTATGTGCTATGTATCAGCATGCATTAAATGTGAACAAGTATGCGCGTATATATATATATATATATATATATATATATATATATATATATATATATATATATATATATATATATATATACATATATATATATATATAAATATATATATATATATATATATATATATATATATATGTATGTATTTATATACACATAGTATATATATATATATATATATATATATATATATATACATATATATATATATATATATATATATATATATATATATATATATATATATATATATATATATATATATATATATATATATATAAACACACACATGCACCCATGCACACTAGTCTATAGTTTATCATTTCATAGACACCGGCTAAGTTTTAAACAAACAATGCCCTGATAATGACGTCAGCTTTGTAGTCATAAATGATTGCGGTTCCCATTGCAGCAGAAAGCTCCCTCCTTCCTTCCCGACCTTCCCCTTCCTCACACCCCTTCCTTCCCCCACTCCCTTCCCTCGCCGTCCCCTTCCTTCCCCCACACGGCCGATAAGTTATCAGTGGCACAGTGCCAACTTCCTTTTTTCAGATTCTTCGGAAGCCTTTTGTTATCACTTTAATTAAAAGCTTTGGCACTGCATGGCGAATTGTTCCTTAACAATGGGATGCCTATTTCCAGCAAGGAGAATAGGTAGTTTCGTCTGTGACCTTCCAAAGGTCCTGGACTTTTCAATTAGTGTGTGAAAGTTTTAATACCAGGAATTTTCAGGAAATAATTGCACATATAATTTTCTTATATTCGTTTGTTTACTGTTTAATTATGTTTGTTCACGATCATAATAACCGAATATTTCATGTTACATAATAATTCATCTCATTCTTTGCAGTATATGAAAACGGTTATGAATACAAAATGCTAATGTTTTTGAAATGTTAAATCTCAGAAATAATAGTATCAGTAGCATTAGGAATAGTGTTAGTAATAGTTGGAGAGAGAGAGAGAGAGAGAGAGAGAGAGAGAGAGAGAGAGAGAGAGAGAGAGAGAGAGAGAGAGAGAGAGATCAGTTTGCAAAGTACAAGCTTATCTTTCTCTTTGTAATATTTAACGAAAATTCTCATCAAAACAAATGTACTGAATAGGTGTTGCCAGTTTACAAACTCGAACAACTCCATTTATTCTTTGATGGTGATCTAAATTCGACCTGATCGAATGAAACCGTAAACACTTGCGAGATAAGGAGAAACAAATAAGCATTGTTGTAAATCCGAACGAAATTCACATTAATTTAGGTGGCTATATGTCGTACTATTTCGTCGCTTGCAAGTAACAGCTGCAGAGACAATAACATCAGTGATTTGTAACATGATTCTATCACGTGAGCATAAAATTATAACAGTAATTGACTTTGAATTGTAGAATACTGGCATTTGACTGACATTAAGAACAAGAAGAGTAAAGGTACTCTTCGGTCGCGTTTTCTCGCTGGAAGCGCTTAATAGCCTATGCAAGACAAAGAGCAGAATAAAAGCGTGATTTGCATATCGTCTTGTGTTCATAATTTGGAAATAGAAACGCAGTATTAATCAAGAACTGCATAGCATCACTCGTCAGTAGCAGCACAAAAATGCGTTATTGGTAATTGCATGACTTGGTGTTCAAATGACCAGAAGTTACAGGAACTACACTGCCATACTGCCACGTGTGGCAACAACGGCAGTATTTACAACGACAGTTTTCTGCCTCGACATATCGTCTCGTGGTGGAAGTAACAACAGCAGCAACGACAGACAAACGAGAACAGTAGCATCAACAGATGTAGCAGAAACGGAGTCTCATGCCGCATGCCGTGGTGGCTTACCAGTATACTTTTTAATGATAACAGTGTCAGTTGAAGGTAAATATCCGTGAAACAGAAGATCTCCTAAAAGACTATTTCGAGGGATTGGAAGATTGCCCGAAGTGTAGCGTGAAGCAGTTGTTTATTCATTCTGTTTTTTTTTCCACTATTCTCTTGTATTTCGAAGGCCAGATAAAAACGTACAAGTAGAGGACAGATTAGTGCCACAGGCTGGGGAATCGAGTAGAATCCTTGATATAGTTACTGTGTAGCTTAGCTTGGAACGAGTGGAAAAAATACTCGTGTCTCAGAAAATGGTGTGAAATCACAATCCAAATCCAGCGTTTGAGGCTGGTCCAAATTTATCCATTGAAGAGGAAATGTACGGAATGTTACTGAAGGAAATTTGTCTTGTAATTCTTACGATCTTATTGTTTAATTAGAATCCATAAATGTTACTGATTTGCTTCTCACGCGCTTTATATTCTGATTTGGGGAACTGGTAACGAAATCTGAGTAATTTTAACGAGCAGTGCTTGTATACATTGGAAGAAAAGTATATTAATTTCATCCATTTTTCAGAGAGAGAGAGAGAGAGAGAGAGAGAGGGGGGCAAAACTCGACTCGAAATCATGCTAAGATTTTCCATGGCTTGAAATTGTTTTCGGTGTAAATAAAGATACTAGGCCTGAATATTATTATTATTATTATTATTATTATTATTATTATTATTATTATTATTATTATTATTATTATTATTATTATTATTATCATCAAGATTTTTGGGAATGGTATTTTCTTAAACAGCAAGATTTCGCGCGGATGAAATGACCATCTGTGAATGCAGATAATAACAACAAAAACCATCAAATCTTAAGGTAAATAAATCGCAGCTTTGCAAATAAGCTCGTGAAAATATATAAACAGACGCTTAAAAGATGCCTAGGTGAACATTCAACTAAGGGAACTCAGACCCTTGACTACAGAGGGCTTTATTGCAGAGGCTTTACCAACTCCCAGTGTAGGGGAGCGTTGTTTATAATATAAAGTTCATAATATCAACGGTTTATTGCCGCCACCTAATTTAAGACAGCTTTGTGGCATGTGAGATGACCAGATGCCACTAAATTAGCACTGATGCTTCCATCATCTACATCGAACTTAAAAGTTAATTGAGCGGATGTCGAATACATCCTCTTCTAACTTGCTGGTTTCTTTGTAGCACGGTGATAGTAAAATGAAAATTACAGACGCCTAACCAGCCACTGAAAATGAAGTGTTTTTTTTATTTGCTTCTTGTTGCAGACTTAGGCTGCTGGAATCGAAAAGGTCTGGTGGCAAGGGAAAGACTTCCGATCACCCTTTACTTCTTTCAAAGGCGGGCGAGGAAGTATTATTATTATTATTATTATTATTATTATTATTATTATTATTATTATTATTATTAACGTCTTTCGGATGATTAGTAACCAGTTACTAAACAGTGGACTTCACAACATAAGGAAATTATGTTGAAGAGAGACGCTTTATGACAGACACTGTGGAACGCGTACTGCTGAATGCCGTACACCATGTAGCCATCGCATTACTGGAGGACTGCGCAAACAAGCTGATCCTATATTTGTGCTTTAATATGAAAGAACTGCCTTCACAATGGGTTTCCTGTTTGACGCTGAGAAGACTGGTACAAGCTGCCGGTAAGTGCCGCCCTTTGTTTTCCATCCATTTCGTCAACATCGCCGTCCATTAAAACGTTGTGGACCCAAGGTATCCTATCCCTTGGCGGCCATGTTGACTGGGAGTGATGATATCGTTCCGGATGTATGTGTGTGAGAGAGAGAGAGAGAGAGAGAGAGAGAGAGAGAGAGAGAGAGAGAGAGAGAGAGAGGGCGGGGGCGGGGGGACGTTATGTTGTGAGTTTCTTATGTAAGACCTTGCATATGCAATTTACTTCATGCTCGAAGATTATTGCTGCTGAAAACTGTAGTTAAATTTGAAATTAAAATGAAGCGTTCTGAATATCTTGTGTAACATGTTTTTATGTATTAGTCAGCTGTCGTTTATATATAGAGACAAAGGTTACATAATCTCGATTTGTAAAAATGTAGAGTCCTTTCGTGTGAAGAAGTTTTTTGTAGGATTCAGTTAAATAGTACAAATTATTTATTTTTTAATTTGGTAATTTTATTACTCAAATGAAAATTGGAAAATGTTGCAAATTATAATTATTCAACTTAACCTGTGGCACATTAATACTTAATTTATATTGAACTCGTTATCAAGATAAATATGGGTAATAGTATTTTGGGTTAGCGACCAGAAATAGCGGGGCTGACAGGAAAATTATGATGATTTTTTTTTACTACGTATTTTTGAGAATCCCTCTTATGCAGCGACACTAATCGTTTTGAATAAGATTGAAAATGATGGGACTGAGAAAGATTATCAAGAAAAGAATAGTCATAATAACTCCGTGTAAACTAAGACCTGTAGTGTAGTCAGGGAAAAAATATTGGATTCTTCAGTCCCCCCCAAAATCTTGCAAAATAGAGACTTAAGAAGCAAAAGAATCTGGGTGTGAGAAATTGTAGAGAGAATGGTTGGGCCGGGAGGGAAGGAAGGAAGGCAGCGGTATATCGGTATATTCTGGGGTAGGAGGCTTGATGATGACGACTCCCATTTTGCGAGGGAGAATCTTGGCGTTTGGTGGTGTATGGGACGTCTATGACAGGGCTGGAGATTTTCCTTTTTTTTTTTTTTCGCCGGTACATTTCAGCTCCGTTTTACATGATGTATTTACTGATATTTTCTTTTACATTATTTTTTCAATTTGGCACACTGTATCATAGACTTTTTTTTAATTACTTAATGTTATTTTTGACTTCGTTATTTTCACATTGATGGAAACGGTGACCGATACTTTAAGCTCACACGCAAGTGTTTATTAATGGCATATATTTCGTAAATATTATCATTCCATGTCGCTACAGCGTCTTTTTCTTCTCTCACAGTGTCGATGTCAGTGACCATAGTCACTGTGACTCCAGAAAAACGTAATCGTACGGTTTGTGGTTAGATCGCATGTCCACAACTCTCTAAACGTTACAAATGATTCGGTATGAGGTAGAAGCTACTATCTAATTGGTCTGTTTTGTATTTCCTACTGTTATTTGTTTTCATTCTTCTTTATATTTGGCCTTGAACGGTATGAATGAGGTTTTAGCTTACCACCACCAACCTCCCCCCTCCCCCCCACACACACACACATATATATACATATATATATATATATATATATATATATATATATATATATATATATATATATATATATATACTAATCATAGTGTATGTCACTGTATTAAGATTTATAATTTTGTGCAGACACGTAAATACCCTGTCGTATTCATAGAGGTTGTAGACAAACATATATGCAGCCAAATACAAAGTAACTGGATTAGTTTACATTTGTAATGATGTCCGCATATGGTGATGGATTTTCATTCACTTTTTCATGCGGATTTGAAAACTGCGGAAAGTGGGAAAAATGGAAAAAGCTTTTAATGTGGGAAAGAGAGATCCAGAGTTCGCCACAGATTTTTCAGTAGTCTTCTTTATTCATTCACTACTAAGCCTCTTAATTCGCGTTTTATTTTTCATTCAGTTTTTGGGCTTGTTAATTCGTGCTTTATTTAGATTTCTCATGATTTATGTATATTGATTTATTACTGTTGCTATTAATGTACGTCTAACTTGCTTGTCTTTTACATCTTGCATTTTATTCCGGCACATGAATTTTCGTTTCCGTAGGGCGGGGGGTAGTGCCGTCTGTGCACCTGACGTGGTGCACTGTAGGCATTACTTAGGGCCTCTGCAGCGTCCCTTCGGCCCCAAGCTGCAACCTCTTTCATTCCTTTTGCTTTACTTCCGTTCATTTTCTCTTCCTTCCAAGTGCCTTTCCACCCTCTTTAACAATTGTTTCATAGTGCAGCTGCGAGGTTTTCCTCCTGTTGCACCTTGCAAACCTTTTATTGTCAATTTCCGTTTCAGTGCTGAATGGCCTCATAGGTCCTAGCGCTTGGCCTTTGGCCTAAATTTTATATTCCATTTCATGACATTAATTTTCGTAAATTACCGGTACCACAAAGCTAACTTTTTCTTTTGTTGTTCAAGGCTCTTCTCAAAATGATACATGAAGCACTTCTTAAATTTCTTGTCCTATAAAAATGTCTGTTTCTCGCACTTTTTTGGGACATGCATTATTTTCCTTCTGCTTTGACAAGCCCTTGGTGTCGGCATTCTCTTGCAACAGCGTTGTGGATTGCAACTTTAGGATCAGACCAGTCTACGCCCCCCAGTGTTTCTATTGAATTTTTATACAATTTTCATTATTGAATAGTGGCTGCTTCCCATTCGAGCTATTTTGATCACTAACAATCGATTTTGAAGGGCGAATCTGTGTTTGGGTCCGTGGATCTGTTTGCGTAATGCTTATTTGTTAAAACCTGATGCCAATCCATCTACATATGTAGGTATGTAATCACGCTTATATTGTGCTGCTTTCGGAAATGTTTCTCCCTTTCATTATTGTTCCGAAATCGTAACCGTTAAAATGTAAATTGGAAATGAGAGACTGCTTCAGCGCGTTTAGATATTATCACTGACCAGTGGGTTAAATCATAGACAATAAAATTAATAATACCTTTACAGGCAAATAATGATGCTAGAACCGCATAAATATTCATTTTGCCCCAGCTCCCCCCATCTCTCTCTCTCTCTCTCTCTCTCTCTCTCTCTCTCTCTCTCTCTCTCTCTCTCTCTCTCTCTCTCTCTCTCTCGTGCAGCTATGGACTCTTGCATGTTCAGTTGGTGTTTATAAAAAACCTAGTTTAGTGCAAGAAATTCACGCTTAGGAAGAAGGCAAATTACCACGTTCTCTTTCAACTGCCAGCCTCTCTCTCTCTCTCTCTCTCTCTCTCTCTCTCTCTCTCTCTCTCTCTCTCTCTCTCTCGTGCATTTGTGGTTAGAGAGGGGAAAGAGGCTTGGAAACCCCGGTGCCTCTAACGTGGCACCCGTTGCAAGGACGGTGTTTGCACAAGGGGTGAATGGTAAAGCCGACCTTATGAAGGTATTAGCCTGGGGAGTTAGAGTGAGAGAGAAAATTGCATACAAGTCTCGTATTCTTTGTTAATATGCCTCTTAATTTTGTTGCTGGTATATTGAAAACCATATATTCCAGAAATTGATTACACTTCGAAATTTTACAAGCCTCTAGAATTTCCACATTCTCAAACTTAGATATGATTGAGAAGGAATTTAGTGTCAAGATCTTGATACTAAAGTAAGTAGAGAGAGAGAGAGAGAGAGAGAGAGAGAGAGAGAGAGAGAGAGAGAGAGAGATCCAATGGCTTACTTTGTCCCTTTGACGAATCGATGTAGGTACTATTGCCAAACAGACTGGATTCTCATTGTATGAAAGTATTTTCACAAATGGTTTCACACACAATGAGAATCCAATCTGTGTGAAACCATTTTCACCTAAAGTATGTTTAGAACTGAGAGAAAGATGGCTAACCCAAGAGAACACAAGAAAATCATATTTTTTAAGATGTTTTTAAGATCATATTATATGAACTTTTCATGAAAAGGGAATGTGCTGCTGAATAATTTAAGAGGCTGAGTCGATGTATATTCTCAGGCAGAGCTCTGAAATACCTTGAGGAAGATCAGGGAGGATGAGCTGAACAAAGGAAGAACACGAAAATATGATTATAACTTTGCTTCAATATACTGAAGGGGATGAAAAAAGTTGGAGACGGAGAGTGGTGCTTGGGAGAGAGAGAGAGAGAGAGAGAGAGAGAGAGAGAGAGAGAGAGAGAGAGAGAGAGAGAGGCGGGTGGGGGGTTGCTTGAGATTGAGAGGTGGGGACGTTCAACGTTTCTAGAAGCTTGGTTGCTTCCCAGCGTGATTAAAACTACATATAAGCAGAATTGTCTCATTGCATTTATACTTATTGTATATATATATATATGTGTGTGTTAGTGTGTGTGTTTATGTATGTATATGTATGATGAGAGAGAGAGAGAGAGAATTTCATTTTATTACATTGAATATACTTGAATCCTGTAATTATTCAAGTTCTCTTAGTAAGTATACATTTTGTTTGTCACTATAGGTTGTGTATGTGTGTATGAGAGAGAGAGAGAGAATTTGATTTTGTTACACTGAATATACTTGATTCCTGTAATTATTCGAGTTCTCTTAGTAAGTATTCATTTTGTTTTAGTTACTATGCGGACATAACAAAGAAGACTCAGAATTGTGTGCCGACACTGAGAGAACAATCTTGTGAATATTGGGTCGTTCGATGGGGTTATTTGTATCGTGTCCTTTCAAGTATATTAAAGGAAGGATCTGAGCTTCTTCCCCCTAGAGAATTGAGCTTTCCCTC
>NC_089743.1:61920466-61940466 GCF_040412425.1 Macrobrachium rosenbergii
CTCTCTCTCTCTCTCTCTCTCTCTCTCTCTCTCTCTCTCATATCTTCGTCCGTGTTTTTCCTTCGTATTTTCCGTCGCTGCTTGCTCGCCCTGCTCCGCCGGAAGGAGAGGACCTTTGACTTTTAAATTGAAATGTAAGAGGCAAGAAGGACTTGGCTTTTGGCGTGGGCAAGTAGTTCATATTGAGAGAGAGAGAGAGAGAGAGAGAGAGAGAGAGAGAGAGAGAGAGAGAGAGAGAGGAGGAGGAGGAGGAGGAGGAGGAGGAGGAGGAGGAGGAGGAGGAGGAGGAGGAATGGTTGCAATATTCAACATATTGATGTTTCGTTTCTGATGATAGTTTAACTTTTTGAAAAAACAGTGTACTTATAATCAGAGAGAGAGAGAGAGAGAGAGAGAGAGAGAGAGAATTTTCATTATGCCATCATGAGCTAGAGGACCTTTTCTTTGGCATTTTGTTGGAGTCGTGGCATTATATCTTCCTCCTGGTATAATGACCCCCAGGGGAGAGAGATGCGAATTTAAGAGTGGGCAGTTTGTGTTTTTCTTTCATCCTGTGACAGTGACTAGGGCCGTTGTTAGCTGATTTTGTGATCAGTTTAGTTTGCGCAAAAGACGCCTATACATTTCCCCTATTTTTTGGCCTTTCGGTTTTTATTATGGCATATATGCTGCACAAACAGTGCTTCACAGGAGCTCTAGCTTTTTTTTTTTTCTTCACTCAACAACCATATTTTACCTCCGTACAGGAGAATTAAGTCAACAGCCCTTCATATATTCCCAGCTCAACTTCCATAGACAGACTGAAGTCTCATCCTAATCAATTGTGCTCACTCTGGTACCTTCCTTGCTTCTCCTATTCTTTGACTCACCTCTTCTGTAACCCTGTCATCCTTCATTATATTAGCTTTCAAATAACAGTACATGTATTTTCGGGTTACATTTGCCTTCAGCACCTTACTTTCGCTCATATTTACTCTCTGCAAATGCTAAAGTTCTTTCACCAGTATCTGGAATTTCTCCTCGCCATTCTTCATCAGCGTTGTATCCGTTGCAAACATCAACCATTCTACAGTTCATTCAAGGCTTAATTTTCTTATCCCACAACTTAGTAGCTACATCTGTTGGACTTGCTCTTACTTCTTTGGCATGTAGACATGACGCGCCCTTATCTAAAACCTATTTGTACCCGAGACCTCTCAGTCTCCCGTTTTCGTAATCTTAACGCATGCTTCGCTGCCATCGTAAAAACCTTTAAGCGCTCTTGTCAACTAATCTTCTATGCCATACATCTTGCTACGCCCTCCCCGTTACCTCTGTTGATTGTGACATAAGCTTTTAGGTTAAGGAAACATTTTCATGGATAATCCATTTGCTCTAATACCTCCTCTGCTACGCTCCTCTCGCCTTATTCACTCAGATGTTATGAACTCCTTTCCGCTTCTTTTTAACCACCGGCAACATTTGCTTGCAATGTGCGTTATTCAAAGCTTGCATTTATTTCATTAACTCTACGTAAAGTCAAATGCTTATCGTGGAATAGAAAGCAAGCACTGTGGAGCGTAAGTAATACAGAGTGAAAATGGTAGATAAGAAGAGGGAAATGGAAAGACACCTTTTGTGCGTGCGAGGTGCCATTATCGTTTATTGTTGTACGTAAGTCTTCGAAGGAGACGCCCCATCCTTAAAAGGCGAAAGTTTTCCAAGGCAGTTGGTGGCCAAGTTGCGTTTAATTAGAGAAGACCACCAACATATTCTCTCTCTCTCTCTCTCTCTCTCTCTCATGAATAATGTTGGTCACAGGAAAATAAAGAACCAGTCTGCATAAGATTATCAAAATATAGCCCACTCCTTAGTTATATAATATATATATATATATATATATATATATATATATATATATATATATATATATATATACATACATACATACATACATATACATACATACATACATACATACATACATACATACATACATATATATATACATATATATATATATATATATATATATATATATATATATTTATGTATATTTATGTATGTATGTATGTATGTTATGATCAAATTTCATCTAGTGCCGAAACCATTCAGGACTTATGCCATTAAAAGACTTTTAAATCCACAAATATGAAATCCATAATTAAGGAAAAAGTAGAAGGGAAATAAAAACATAAGACAGAAACTCATAAGGAAGTTCCTTAAGAAATACTGTGGGAAAAGATTGTGAACTTCACTGGCTCTCGTTTATCCAGTGAGAGATGTCCTCTATGTTAGCTTGAAGTTCTGCCGTTGTCGGTCTGTTTTATTTGTGTTGGCTTTCTTTACTTAATAAGTAAATCAACTTCAAAGCAAGTCCCCAAGCTTGCATCCTTTTCCTCTGGTATTTGAGGAAGATAAGATTAAACTGAGCGATTTTGGGAACTTTCTAAACGGCGTTCATTCGACCAAATGCATCATGCTGTTGTTTGCCAATATGGTTTCCTCACCCAACTGCTTGCAGCCAGTTATAACGATATGAGGAAGTGCTTCGTAACTTCATAAAATTTAGATGACTTGACCAGCCTTTCCATTCGTGGTTACAGCGATAAAACTGCGGACTGTAAGTGCTTCCAGTATAGTTGTGAACGCTACAAAATATAGTACGTCTACCAAAGTAATAAAGACGATGTTGTTTGTCTTTTTTTTCACCATCTTGCACTACACTGTAATCCTGAATTATCTGCTTCCTTATAGTTTTATACCCACAACTTGTTTATATATTTTATATGCGAGGGCGCTCTCAGGCTTCCGTTTTGTTTGTGAAATATTTTAAGGCGGAATGCTGTTCCGCTATCTTTTGTGGAACAGTAACAATGAAGTGTAGCGCAACTCAACTCCCGGGAAAAGAAAAGTGTTTTTGGTTTTTGTGTTCTTGTCCGGTGATATTTTACTCGCCGTCTCCCATTATGATATTTATAATGCCTTTATTTTTATTCTGGGTTACTTCGGTTATACTCGTATGTTCCAACTGTGTTTGTTTTTCTCTTTGCTGCGTCAGCGCTGGGAGAATTTTCGGCCAACGTTTTGGTTTGCTATATATAGTACTGATCCAGCAGCTATAGAATGCTGAGGCAGGGACTTTTGTCTGTTTTTCTGGAGCTGTCTCCTATTAGTGAAAATGTTTATATTTATATTTATATTTATATTTATATTTATTCGCTTATCTCCCGCCGCCTTTTCGTCGTTCTCATCCAGGTAGGTATGTGTCAACTTTTCTGGTGCCCAAAGTGGCCCAGTTGACACTACTGTATACACGTGGCTTGTGCGGAAGACATGTCTTAGCCATCTCATCTCTCTTCCATCTATATATAGATATGGAACTTCCGTAAATTCCCTTATGGTATCATTTCTGGTGATGTGCTGCCATTTTACTCAAAATATTCTACTCGAAGCTTTATTCTCAAACCTAAGTTTCTTTTTATATAGCTTAACTTTTTTTGCCATGCTTTTTGGGTTTGAGACAGATGGATTAGTCCATCCCTCCTTTGTATCAAACCAAAAGGCGTATGTTCGATTCTTGGCCAGGGCAGATGCGCTGATCATGTATAATAACCCCTGAGTGTAAGTTCCCAAGGTAAGGTGAATTCTGTATGGAGGATTTCGTTGAATTGTGAATATATAATGTTGGTCTCTCTCTCTCTCTCTCTCTCTCTCTCTCTCTCTCTCTGAAAAATTTGTATAAGGAGAGCGTTTGAGGTGTTTCTGGTATGTCGCACGCCATGAAGAGTTTGTTTATTTATTTAGTAAAAGGGTGAGGTTGGGAGTTTGGAATGCCTTGCTGAAAACGTGGGCCTCGCCCCACTCGTCCGAAAGCAAGTTATTTCTGTGGTTCCTACCACTTTAGTTCCGCCGACCGTGATGAGAGAAAACAGCCTACCTCTCGCCCCATGTATTCTCTCTCTCTCTCTCTCTCTCTCTCTCTCTCTCTCTCTCTCTCTCTCTCTCTCTCTCTCTCTTCGTTGCTAAGTGGTACCTGCATCACTTACTAGTTCAAACGGGGACGACACCTGAAGCGATTTGGGCCAGTCTCAAGACAAAAAAACCATGGGTCCTCTGCTGACTTAAGTAGCGAGCTATGTGCCTGACTGCTAGTTCATTGATGTGAGTCAAGGCTGGTGTTTGAGAGTGAAATACAAAAATTAACAAAATGTCAGTAGTCAGTTGTTCGCCTTCAGAATGCTTTCATATAATAACTAAAGGCTATCCAAGGGTAACTTAACCATTCGGAGATAGTTGTAATGTTGACGGTATAAAGTTGAGTATTTCATAAGTGACCATGTATAGAAACTGCATCCTTGGCAGTGGGGCAAAATCAGTTTTTTCTATCCCTTGTTTCTATAATATATATATATAATGTATGTATGTATGTATAGGCTATATATATAATGACAGTCTTGTTAAATATGTAAAGTTAATGTTGATTGGTCCTTAAGTAAATTTGAAGTAAATAGAGGGTTGCTTGACCTTCTCATGGCATTCATAATGAGAACAGTGGTCGGACATGGAAGAGGATTAGAATTGGGGTAACGACTGGAAGTCGACGGACTTAGAATATGTAGGTGAGAGATGGATCTCAAAATAAGTCCTAAAAAACACAAGTAATGATGACAACGTATGCAGAAAGGGGATAATTATCACGAGATGGAGAAAGGATTAATGAGGCTTAATTTTTTGGAGAATGGATTGAGGCTTAATTTTTTGGAGAAGTGATTAATGAGGCTTAATTTTTGGAGAAGGGATTAATGAGGCTTACTTTATTGGAGAAGGGATTAATGAGGCTTAAGTTTTTGGAGAAGGGATTAACAGGCTTAATTTTTTGGAGGGGATTAATGATGCTGAATCTTTCAAATATTTGGAACGATGATGTCTAGTACAAGTTCTCATGAAGTGGAATTTAGTTAAATATAAATTTCCAAATCAAATAATCGGCAGTCTTCATAAGAAGTGGAAATGAAATAGTCAGCAATTGCATACAAAATTAAGATTAAACACATGTCTCTTGTGATCTGTATTGCTAATAGGACATTAGCCATGGTAAGACAGTAAACTATATCTAAAATATTGATAAATTTGAGAATCAAACATTAATATTCAAGAATGTTAGTAGCCAGATGTTAGGATAGAATGAGAAATGACACCGCAGGGGAAATTACGGAAGTTTTATAAAGTGGATGAAAGGGAAATGGAAATGGCTTGGACAAGTCCTTCGGACAGCTTAGTACGTGATAGAGTCAAGTGGGTTTCTGTAGGCGCCACAAGAGATGCAAGACCCAGACCTACTTTGATCGGAACCATGATAATGGAGGCTGAAGAGAAATGGAAATTTATCGAAGACAAAGCACAGGAAATGCGTGGGTATCGGAATTTCTCAGAGGCCCTTTGTGTCACGCGGTGTCGGAGGCGATAATGATGATCACACACACACATATGTATATATATCAGTATATATTATATATATAATATATATATATGTACATACATATATATGTATGTGTGTGTGTTTCAGCACGATGTGCTGTAAAAAAAAACGAAAATAAAATATAAGCTAAAATGAAAAATTCCACCCCCAATTGCGTCCTCCAGACTGGACCGCATTGACATATAAGTGTATGCATGCATTCATGCATGTAATTTATATACGCATAACTAGGTAAATAGTCCGCTTGTTCCACTAGCGCCTTATGCAGAATTCTAAAGAGAGGCAGAACTGAATTACCCGTGGTTTTATATAAGGCTGGAGGGAATTTTCTCGTAGCGTATAAACTCGGCGGGTCTAATGACATTATGTCGATCAATAAGAATGCTGTAGTAGGTTTGTTGGGCTGGCAACGCCGTGGTGCATTCTAGCTCTGGTTATCTGGTGGCTGTTTATGTTTGCTGAATGTACGTGGATTCGTATGTTTCTAGATGGGTAATGGAATGGAAATTTTATTACTCGTCATTGCATGGTGGTGTGCTTGGAAGTGTTAAAATTTGAGTAGCAGGGAGCTTTTGAATTTCTTAAGAGTTCATGTATGTTTGTATAACAGTTCGCTTTTTGTGCTTTGTTTAAAATAGATAAGTCTGTCAGCGACAGCGAAATCACGAGTTTGGGTAGAAGGGTCTTAATCCTGAGATTTGTCGGAAGTTCTCTCAACAGGCTGATCTGCAGATAGGAAAAAGGAAAGAATGCCTTTAAAGATGAAAGTGGGTAATGATTTTTTTCCTGTTTTCCTTCCGATATTTTCTCTTTTTCATGTAAGAGATCTTTATACCGATAACTCTCCCTGCCTCCTTTTTAGCCATCACGAAGGGCGGCTGGTGCTGCCGGCGGGGACGCCCTCCTATCGCATCCATCTCGTCACCACTTTTTTCCCCCTTCCCCTTGGTAGGTCAGAACCCCTCGAAGAACTTTGACGATAACAAATGTCATCGTCGGTGACGTGACTGGAAGGCTCAGCATTATTACTGGATAAAATCTAGTTGTGGGAGTGATTTTTTTCAAGTATGTTGTTTGTTTGTTGGTGCTATTGTTTTTACGCCTTCAGTGCCTCGTTGGTTACTGGAGCATGTGTTACACATCCCTTCTTTCCCAGGGCGAGTCGTTGCACGCGACCGTTTTTGCAAATTGAAAAACGCACGCGCTCACGATCATTGTAGGTGATCGTTTAAACACTACGTGCTCTTCCTGTTCACACACACAGAGAGAGAGAGATATATATTCAGAATTGTTTAAGGATTGAACAATAGAGCGGATAGTATATTTTGCAAGATTGATGCCAGCACGACCTTGAATTCAGTAGGGAACAACCATCTATGTACGACTTTATGAGAATTATTACTTCTGCCGAATATTTTGAGGGTGAATACCATATAGGCTTGGACGATTTCCAGAAATTGAAGCAAAACAGACAGAAGACAAGAGTGGGGATGAGACTCGCCAAATAACCCATACTGCACAGACGCCACCATTTCAAACGTTCATAAAATGGTCCCTCCCTCAAGACGCTGAGTGACATGTAGTTTCCGTTGACTTGACCTACGTCTTCTTTATTCATAAAAATACGAAGAAAGTGAAACCAGAATCGACAAAATGAAAGTTCCCTTCTCAAACACACTACCAAGACGTTCAGCAGAACTTAGAGAGACGCTTAAGCCATCTTTATCCCTACGAGATTTTCGCTAAGAATCCTGAGATCTTCTCCCACTTGAAGACAGTGATCTTTGAAAACAATACGGAACTTGGTGTGTGTTCGCTCCTCCTTCTTTAGCGCTAGAATAATCGAGCCAGGACCTGAAGTTGTTGGAGGAATTGATGTTTTTAAGCGTAGAGCGAATAGACTTTGGATGCATAAACTTGAAAATTGCTAAAGATTTTTGTACAAAGTAATGTTCAAATTCATTGACTCTTTAAGATTAGAGGTAAGACAGTGTTATGTCACATCCCTTTTCAAACACTTAGTGTCATTGGACAACTGGACTGAAAAACGGAATGCATTTAGGTCACATTGCAGTACCATGAACCGGTCAGCACACACAGTCCTTCACATGGCACCCGCCTTGCGGTTATTGAAGTGAACCTTAGGGGAACCTTTTCTGGGAGATATAGAGAGGACGCTGTATTAGGCTTTGGTAAGCTTAGTGTCATAAGAAAAGTTCAGTGTCTTACATATTTGAGATGAGTAGGCCTACGTTGTCGTATCAAAAATATTGGCGATAAATCCACAGTAATACACAATGCCCCGTCAAAAATACTAGCACCAGTTTCGTTTTATTGAGAGATCCGTTAAAAATTAATTACAGCACAAATTTAAATAGTCTCTTTATTAGACGGTACTTAGCTACTGGACTGTTCTAAAAAATATTGTATGTGTATTGTTATGTCTGGGGATATATTGAATTGAATATAGAATTAAGGCCAACGGCCAAGCACTGGGATCTACGAGGTCATTCAGCGCTGAAACGGAAATTGACAGTAAAATGTTTGAAAGGTGTAACACGAGGAAAATCTCGCAATCGCACTATGAATCAATTGTTAGGAGAGGGTGGAAAATAAGATGGAAGAGAATATGAACGGAAGTACAGTAAAAGGAACGAAAAGGGTTGCAGCTAGGGGCCGAAGGCACGCTGCGAAGAACCTTAAGTAATGCCTACAGTGCACCGCATGAGGTGCACTGACGGCGCTACTCCCCTACGGGGCTGTGGATATATAAGGTTTTGCAGAGAGAGAGAGAGAGAGAGAGAGAGAGAGAGTGTTTTAGTGCCGTCTTTTATATTTGTTTTTAAGGTAACGCTGAATTTTTTTAACATTTAAAGAGGGCAATATAATGATGGTGTTACGGGAGAGTTGTGTAGCGGGAAAACGTAATCTGGAAGTAAATGATTATGTAATTAATGTTAATAGGGAAAGATGGGAAAAAGGAAAGAGCCCAGTTAATGGTAGGTACGGCCGGATGTGGTTTTAACGTCGCAAGCTGAACTACTTATTAGGTCGGAGAGTTACCAGGCCACTGCCTCCATGTTCATCAACCCCCCCCCCTCTCTTCCCTCCCGTTTTTCTTCAATCTTGTGCCTGGTGGTAGGAAAGAGCACTTTCGTGTAAAAAGGGAAGGTCGCATGTAGTCCGTAGGCCCTGCCTTTCAGTCATTTTATGGACGCACGGAAAAATGTAAGGATTCTTTCCGTGTGTCTTTTGCTTTTGCGTGCATGTACGCAAGTACCAGGTCGTGATTAGATTGTGTTATATATATAAATATATATATAGATTATATATATATATATATATATATATATAGATTATATATATATATATCTTTATATATATTATACATATATATATACAGTATATATATATTGTATGTATTAACTTCTAAAAAGACCATTAGCATTAAATTGTGCGTTTTAAAAACATCAGTTACGCTATTTATCATCCTTGTATATGATGCTTCAGCTCCTTTCAAGTCACTTAGGAGGATGATGGGCGTGTGGTCGTGTGCAGAATCGTTCGAGTGGCTGTCTGAGGTAGAAACTGAAGCGACTAGGTTGTGGGGAGAGCTAGGTTCAATCCACTTGAAAAAAATTTCTGATTAAAGGGTAGGAACTTCAACGGCCTCGTATCAGAGGCACTCTTTATTACCGAAAAATCTATTGTGGTTGACCGGAACACTACTCTGTAAGTACCAGCATAATGTAAGAAATATGAGTAATCGTACAAAAATTTCACAAGTCAGAGGAAATATTTGATTTTAGCACTATGTAGTTAGTTGGCTGATGTTAATTTGTTTCCTAGTTACACTATCGTATTCGGTAACATTCATTATATTTTGCTTATGGTTTTTGTTTTGTCGTTAAGGCAAGCCTGTACACAGATGTTATTCAGATTTGATTTTAAAGGGGTGTGGACGTCTGGTAGGCCTGAGTATATCTTTTCATATATAATATATATATATATATATATATATATATATATATATATATAATATATATATATATATATATATATATATATATATATATATATATATATATATATATATATATATATATATATATATATATATATATATATATATATATATATACATACATTGTAACTGTGTAAATATACGAGTATATTACTGTATATAGTGTGTATAAGTCTGTGTAGTTATAAATATACCCCTCTATGCTCGCTTTTTCGACTTAGGAGTGTTATTAAAATTTTGTCTTCGGTATCATGACTAATCAACCAAACGGTTAGTATTCTGAGTCCTAGGATCGGGGATCGAAATTGACACCACCTTGCGTTTGTGAAGGCTTTCTACACAAAGGAAACGGACGGATGGATTTCCTCCTAAATTGAATGCCTCAATTATCAGCTAAAGGAGCATTGCCCAAACCAGCCAGTGTCATATCAGGTGTCCCGCAAGGAACTGTTCTTGGTCCTTTTCTCTTTACTGTAGCGATGCAGTGGTACTGAAGACTACTGCGAAGTTCATTTTTATCTTCATTTGCTAACGATTCCTGTGGCTTGGCTTTATCGGACACTTGGAATCGGTGAACAATTTTAATTGAACAGATAATAGAGGCTATCCCTAGGTGCAAACGAACAAAGCAAAAAGAAATAAAAAAACTTTGATCATTACCTGGACCAATAAGGAAAGCTATAAGGATACAGCTCCATATAAAAGATCTTGGAGTCATCATTTCCTAAGACATATCGTGATCTACTAATTTTTACTGAATCATAGCAAACTGGTGTGAGCAGTCACGTGTATACCGAGGACATTTCCAGAAAGATAGGAACACCATGTGCACGCTGGGTGACGTTGATTAGACCAAGTAGAAACTATCGTTCCAGTTATGGTCCCCTCACCCAGCTAACTGACCAATGTCCTCTATAGGCCTGACCTAGAGGGCAGCGTACTACGCAGTGTCACACACACACACACACACACACACACACACACACACACACACACACACACAACACACAAAACAACAACAACCTGCATGACCTTCCCTACTGCTTTAAAGTGAATGCTGTTAGAATAAGTAGTATCCGGCGTAGGGACGAACGTTATGAAAGTTTATAAGAGAGGGCTTATTTTAAGTCGTTCTTCACATCCATTAACACGAGAAAACTTTTCCCATGAATGCCGCCACAGTCTTGAACTGATGTCAGATGTTTTCTCCCTTGACCCACTCGATATCATTGCCCAGCTGAGTTCTCTCGACCGTCATCATTTGCTCGCACGGCTTCTAACCTATGGAATTGTAAACCTCACTGTACCTCGATCACTACTGATCAGCCGGTACACATAAGTTAAGCTCAAGTTAGATTAATTCATTGATATCTTACCGGATCACTCAAGATGTAAAATCTCCAACCGTGGTCTAGAGAAGACTCCAGAACTTGCCGCCAACCATTTCAGCGACTAATACAAGGCGCAATTCTAACTCGATCTGTCCTAACTTTGTATTTAATTCTGTAGTCAGATTCAACGTGATTGCTTTCAGTAGGTGTAATAAATAATATCCATTTCACACCGGGGGGGGGGGCGGTTTCGACTTGGTAATTCCCCCTCATAGGATGGGTGGAACTGATCATTTTCTCTCTCTCTCTCTCTCTCTCTCTCTCTCTCTCTCTCTCTCTCTCTCTCTCTCTCATTCATGATGAAGCCCATTTGTCCCTTCCTGGAATTCATCTTTGAGGAACAACGCCTCTTTTCTTTTTATTAAACCTGTATGGCGGAGTAATATTATTTCATTTGCATCTTATTGTATTTGTGGATGCAATTCTCCCGGAGATAAGGATCGGCGGGAGGATCCTCGCAAGAGGCAAAAATATGGAAATCTAGAGCTACTTTTTATGGGCGCGTTCGCTTGTACAGATTGAAGAGTTTTTCGCCCAACCGTGATTTTCTGTGCTTGTTGCTTGTTCGAGTGGTGTGTGTTTGTGCGTTCGAGTTTGCGTATGTGTTTGTATGTATTGTGCATATCTGAGAGAAAATGATCACGTTCACCGTAATCATAGAGGTAAATATGATTCATTTACTTATTTTTGGATATTTGTAACATTTTAAACAGAAGGTACGATAGATGCGTGCTTTTGGCAATGTAATACATGTTTGCGTGCTCGCATGTATTCAGGTATGTAACATTACGTACATATATTTGAGAAAAAAATATATGTACATGTACATGTATATATATATATATATATATATATATATATATATATTTATATATATAGTATATATATATATATATATATATATATATATATATATATATATATATATATATATATATATATATATATATATATATATATATATATATTATATATATATATATATTACATTCAAATACGCTTGTGCTCTTTTACATTTACAAAGACATCTTCAGTGCTCATGTCTATTTTTCTTTGTAATTTCGTGTCCATTAAGTTTTTATGTTTAGTATGTTTTATCTTTATTTGAAATAGTTTATGAGAGAGAATATATCTGTTTTTCGTCAACATCCTGTCTATGTTGTTTACTCGTCCTTCACATACCAGAATGCTTATGTTTACAATTATCTGAGACAGCCAGACGGTATGCCTAGGCGCTCGCAAAAAGGTAAACAATGAAAGGCTTCTGTCTTCACCCTGGGTTACCAGACCTTACTAGTTTCAATACACATGTGTTATGTTGTAAGACTTCCGGGAGTTCCTCAGTTTGTAATTGGCCATTGAAACGACAAACACACCCCCACACACACACAAACCTGTTCACTAGTAAATGACGAATGTTTGAGCAAAGCCTTAAGGGCAAACGCTTTATAAAAAAGCGTGTGCCCTTATGATTTTGCACAAACAGTCGTCATTTATTTGGTGAACAGGTTGTTCTGTTATTTCTACTTTGACCTTGTAGAATTCTTTTTAGTATCTTTGTTCCTGTTCTTTAATATTTTCCTATTTATTTATTAATGTATTTATTTTTCCGATGTGCTTCAGGCCAGCCAGCCAAACGAGCAAATGGTTTTATATTTCACTGGTGGGGCAGCTTGAATTGAAAGTGCCTGCATTCTGCCGGAAACTGTGGTCGTTCATATTTATTCTTTATGGACCTTTCCTGCCCCTGGTACAGTATTCCGTGTCGATACGATCAGTTTTAATTCCAGAACGCTTTTCAAGTCTTGCGCAAGCGTTCTCATTTTCGTACTTTCCATTTTGAATAATCCTTTAGTACCAATTTTTCATCCCAAAAGGCTGAAGTGTGAAAATCAAAGTAGAAATATAGTGGCTGATAGTTTAGTCACCTTAACGTGAGCAGGCTTTTAAGGTTGCAGCTGTGAAAGCTAGATATATACTGACGTCCTTTTCATTAAGTGAGTTTGTGTTCTGATGGGTTTATATTTACAGCAGTCCTGGTCAATTAATAAAGCACTAGTATTGGAAATCAAAGAATACTATATATATCCATTTTATATCTTAATAAATATATACAAAATATTTAAATATATATAAACAGACAGATAGATAGATAATATATTAAAGTGCACTATAATAGTGTATTATAATTTTTGTTCTGCGCATGATATTACACATGCACGTAGTCTTACCGAAGAAATAGAGGATCTACAATTCCTTCAGATTTGATACCTCTACAAAGTTATATCCCTTGCCATCCAGTTCCATTAGTAGCGTTTTAAGTTATTATATGTGTCCTACTTAGCTTTTATTAAATATATTTCCTTTGCGTCGATAGCTTTGACGTTGTACCTCCATCTGGATAGATTAATAAATCCTAAATTAATGAGTCAGTATTGTGACAAGTGAACAGGAGTTCTCTACTTTCGTTAACTTTGTCCTAATGAACCATACTGTGATTTCACAGGATTCAGTTTCACAGCTTCAGACATTATAAATTATCTCTAGCACTCACATAGTCATTACACATTAAATAAAAAAAAAAAAGAATTCTTATAGCCCTCTTTCATGAATAACGACAATGTCATATGATCGCATAACACTACGATCTTAACATGGTGTTGCCCCCGCAAGTCGATATTGCATATCAGATCACTTCGTATGTCAGAGTAGACGCCAAGAGTTTCATTGAATACTAATTCCAATAATGTTCATTTCCACGATGGAAAGGGATTCAGTGATGTAACACCACCCCGCCGATGCGGAATCATTCCACAGGCATAATATCTATACCCTTTAATGTACAAACATTCAACTGCTTTGACCTCGGTAATTTATAGTTTCTTTTCCAATTCATTTGAGCTCGGAAATTTAAGACTAAGTTTCACGTGCTTAATCATTAAAAGAGAAATGGCTCATTTGAGAACTCGCTCACCTTTTTTGGAACTGAAACCTTTTATTATGGACAGCATGTGAAGGAGTACTTTTATTTCCACCGTTTGCAAGCAGAATATACCATTCACAAATTCCCATTTTTGTTCAGACTTCAATCATAGCTGAAGCCAGTGAGTAGGGAACGGACGCAATGTATACCAACGCCAGAATTCTTTGAGGCAGTGCAGACTAGATTATGCTAATGGCGGGGTGAGCGAGTCTTCACGGAACCGGCTCTGATGAAATCCGTATAAAGCGAATTATTTGCATCCTTATTCTTTACAGAGGTCTATTTTGAACTGAACTCGAGTCCCTCCTACCATTTACAGTATGTCAAGACTTTCCACGTTGCATCTTTTCCCTTTGATAACGTCGGTATCTAATCCATCCCAGGGCGTGGCCGGAGTTCTTGCATAAGATGAAAACACTTAGTGCCATTGTAGGATATGTTAAAGGGAATGTATGAATATAGTGTCCTGTACGTGTTTTGTAAGTAGGTCAGTATCTCATTTGCGATACACAATGTTTAAAACGTCATTATTCTTTTCCAGGGATAGATACCTAATGTCAGTGACTATAAAGAGCTTTCATAAAAGAATGTTATTATGGCTGGATGCCAGTAACCGCACTGAGGTTATATCGGAAATATGATAGCGGAGAGAGATTGTATACAGTATTAATGAAGTCTGCTATTCGGTAATCGATTTTTTCTGACACATATCATTTGATATACGGAGAGTCGTTGAAATCAGAGGATAAAAATTATACAAATTGATGTGTTGGTCTCTGTATTTACCCCCATTGGTTTGTTACATTATCAAGATATCTCTGCTGACATATTGTTTGTTGTTCACGAGAGTGTACACAACTCTGTTTACCCTTTCATTATGAACGAGAGAGAAAGAAACTTAATTGTTGCCAGAGGTAACTGAGAGTCAACTGGAAACTAAAGGGGAGAAATGACGTTTATATTTCAATATTGTTCAAAAAAATATATGGGTAGAAAGTAAGATAGCTTAATATTGAAGGGAAAGAAACTAACCGTGCGACGTAGTGACTTATTTTCTTTGAGGTTTGAAGGCGACCTTTTGGCCGAGTCGGTAGAGCTTCAGACTGTCACTCGATGGGCCGGAGTTCAATTCCCCCGGCCGGCCGATGAAGAGTTAGAGGAATTTATTTCTGGTGATAGAAATTCATTTCTCGCTATAATGTGGTTCGGATTCCACAATAAGCTGTAGGTCCCGTTGCTAAGTAGCCAATTGGTTCTTAGCCACGTACATTAAGTCTAATCCTTCGGGCCAGCCCTAGGAGAGCTGTTAATCAGCTCAGTGGTCTGGTAAAACTAAGGTATACTTACTTACTTCTCATATAAAGTTTTCAGTTTGCATCAAAAGTAGGTCGTTGCTCCTTGATTTTCTGGGCTGCTTATGCCTTGAGGCTATTTGATATTTTAAATATAGATTGCAGACTAGCTACAATTTTATAATCAGTTTTATGTATCTTGCACATAAATGAACTCGCATCAATATAAAGACAAAGCCTTCGTTTATTCGCGCTTCATTTGCTTGAGCTAAGCTTGAGTTTATACTTCACAAGGCAGTGGAATTTGATATTCGATACTCTGGAATCGCCTCTCAGTTCTGTTATTATTACTTTTTTTTAAGTAGGTGCTGGGGAGACGTGATTCCCTCTCTGCTCTTCCATCGTCGTCATTGTCTTTTGGAGGAAAAAAGTCAGAAATTGGATTTGCTGGAGGCGCGAATTTGTATGGAGATAAGATAGGAGGTGGAGTAGTTGACTGGGAATGCTTCTCTCTCTCTCTCTCTCTCTCTCTCTCTCTCTCTCTCTCTCTCTCTCTCTCTCAAAATCATATATACAGTATGTTTATCAGACTTTTCTACATGGTGAGAGGTCAAAATAAATTACATGGATGTATATGACGCCAGCACATGCACACACGTGAACAGATAGCCCCCGACACTCCCACAAGTGTTTGCAGATGTGCACCTCCTGGCCTGGACGAATGTACTAAAAATATAGCGCTTATCCAAAGCCAGTAAATTGAGGTAGGCGCTTCTCTGGGCAACCAATTGTAACACAAGTGTTGGATTGACCATGATAATATGGCCGCGTTTCCTGCGATGACGAAGACAGCAGAAACCACTTCCGTACCGCGAAAGTCTTACTCATGTTACGGATGTGACTTTGTCCGAGGCATTATGTTTGTTATGCTTGGTTGTTTTGTAAACATCGTTTATCAAAATAGCTTTCAACCGCGGAGTAAAATTGATTGATTGTTGAGAAGTTAGTTTTATAAATCAGATTCTACAACTCTGAAAATATAAGTAATAGCTGATGAATTTTCGTCTCCTAAAACTTAATGAGATAGCCTTGTGTTCAGCATTGCGATCTGAAAATAGTCTGCTAGTATTTCTTATACACACGGACACACACACACATGCATATATATATATATATATATATATATATATATATATATATATATATATATATATATATATATATATATATATATATATATATATATATATATATATATATATATATATATGTGTTGTGTGTGTTTGTGTGTGTGTGTGTGTTGCTGGAAAAGATGCTCATAAAATTCAACATAGATTTTGTAAATTAAAATGCCTAAAGTTTGTCTGGTCGATTGCCATTTGTCGTAAGTCCTACAACAAACGTAGTTGCGTATACATTTACATGAATGTATTTACTTGTATAAAAAGGAGTTAAAAGATGAACAAGTCTTTTATTTATAAACAGTGGATGATAATGAATTTAGCTTGTGTGGGATTGGGAAAGGTACAAGTACAAGAGGAGATTGCGAAAGGAAATGATGGAAGAGTCTAAAAGAGCATTAGGAAAGCTAAGTCAAGGATACAATTTACAGTTGTTCGTGTCCTCATGAAATCGTGGACGTCGAAGCTGTTTTCAGCGCAGGGGCCCCTTCAAGTTAGAAATAAGCCTGCGGAAGTATCGTAATTTCAAGTATGTAACTTACGAAATTTCTTTTTCACCGACTGGTTAGTTCTTACCAATTAGTTTACGTTCAAAATAATATATACATTGAAATTAAGGCGAACTTTAATGCAGCAACCCTGTAACAGGATAACAGTTAGGACAACAAGTATTTCAAATCGAGAATTACTGAAAGGTTTTAAAAGTCCTCAGTTAAGAAAGAAAGGAGCAGGGGATATTAGGAGTTGGCAGCGCCGGGAGAGAAAGGAAGCCAAGATACGGCCCAGTGACTTGTTTCTTATGACGTGAAAAGTGGATAGAGGCACGGCCGCGGCAGCTGTTTCCTGTCCCTAGAGAGAGAGAGAGAGAGAGAGAGAGAGAGAGAGAGAGAGAGAGGTGGGAAGTCCAATTTGCAGGAGAAACTATCTTTACAAAATCATTTAATTTTTGTTTGTGTACAGTCCACATTTCACTTCTCAAGCTAGATATTAGTGAGTAGCTATTGTGAGGATGAATGCAAAGATGGAACTGTTGTTTATACAGCCATGAAGACTGAAGTTCATTTAGAGGTGGGGATCTCAGTTTGTTCGGAGACTGGGTGTATATTGTTATAAAAACAGCATAACGTAACGATTTTAGGTCCATTTTATTTTTGAAGTTGTAATTACTTTTTGCGCGCTTACAGAGCCTCCTCTTATTATTTTTATTGTTCCTTTGGCTGTTTTTCCGAAAGACCATGTAAGTCAGTTGTGACCCTTTGTTTCAATGGAAAAACTTGAGCTTTTTGTTCTCTTTTATCCCCACAAAAACACAGCCGTTATGTCCGTGAGTTTTCTTAAAACTTTGCTGGCTGGGTAATAAGTTAAATAGTTAGGTGCTTCAGTTAATGGAACACGTTTTAGTAGAAGTACACCCAGAGAATCTGTGCTTTATCCTTGCCCTATTATTTCGAGTCTTGGATTTTGCATACATTTGAAAGGACTTAGTGACGTGCCTGGTTTTGTTTGTCGAAGTATGTGCTATTAACTTCAAAAGCTACATTGTCTTTTGTCATTGTCAGCTCGTATTTCTATACGCTTTTCTTGGCTGTGGAGTCCTATATATATATATATATATATATATATATATATATATATATATATATATATATATATATATATATATATATATATATATATATATAGATAGATAGATAGATAGATAGATAGATAGATAGATAGATAGATAGATAGATAGATGCCCTTATACATGATCCTTTTTCGAGTCTGTAACATCTCCACATTTCTTTTGAAATTTAAATACCGCTCAACAAAACCATTTAAAAGAGAGAGAGAGAGAGAGAGAGAGAGAGAGAGAGAGAGAGAGAGAGAGAGAGAGAGAGAGAGAGAGAGAGAGATGAATGTAAGAGCGTGCTCAGAGGAGCATCCAAGATGAAATAGGACAACAGGCGTGACCTACTTTTCTCCATTCTTGTCCGGAGGGCCCAGTGAGAGATCCCGGTTGCGCAGACCAGTCGTCATATTTAACAACATTTAATTTCGACGCCTAAAAAAGAGAGAAGAAAAATGATAAACTTTTCCTTGAGGGGACTAACAGGAGGTCATGATACTCTTGCTCTTCGTGACATTATAGGGGGATGCGCTGTAATATTTGATGGGTTTTTCAAGGCTTACAGATGCTACGGGTCAGCGCAATGTCATTTTTACTTAAGATTTGGCATTTTCATTGGGTAGTGAGTGTGTATATTGGTTTATATATATATATGTTATATATATATATAATATATATATATATATATATATATATATATATATATATAAATATATAATGTATATATATAATTTTCTGCCGTGAAACATCAATCACGCGTTTTCTAAAGAGAGGCTTTCATTTTGTCACTCAGAGAAAAATATTAATGTTATAAAAGAGACAAGAGAATACAGTTTAAAACTGGTGATAACGAGTTAGTTATGCTAATCCTTTAACGTCTATTATTTTGATGTCACAAATAAGTCAAATTGATTATTCTTTGTGAGGGAAGTTAATTTTAGAGCGTTAACAATGCATTCTGTTGCAAAAAGCAATCGCCAGTGATTTTCATATTAATTGGAAACACTTTGTTCGCTCTAGTGGCTCGGAATATTTTTATTTTTTGTTTTTTCGATCTTTTGTGTCAAAACTGCAACTAAACCAGAGTTTTTTCCATCTGTCGAAAACCGGTTAAAAATGGCTTCAATTGAGACAAGTGAGGAAGGCATTGGTCGTGTCACTAATTGATATGGATGCTTTGTGTTGTTGATCTCCATGCAGTAGACACATCCGTTGAATCTAGTTGCCTCTTGTGGAATAACATGATAAAGAGTCACTTCTCTGTGGCGAGTGATGTCAGCGACAGGTGGGCTCATGAGATCCATAGGAATTTTTGTCCTTTGGATTTCTTATCAATATGTAGCCTATCCATGCCATGAGAGATACAGACGCAATCACTCACCAATGAAAGGCTATAAGCCAAGACTAACTAACCGAAGGTTTCATTATCGTGGCATAGCGACTACACCCAGTTTCCTAGTTTCAGCAGTTACAGGATTTGACGCGAGACGCAGCTGCTTGTGCAGCCACCTTATGAATTAGGAAAGTAGTTCACTGTGACAATAGTTATTTGAAAAAAAATCAAAATCATGTATTATAATCGACGGTATTCTCCATGCTGCCTTTCTATTTATTAAAATACAACCGTTCCGTGTGTATCGTATTAAATACGAAATTGGACCCACTGTTAACCAGTACGGTACTCTAAAGTTATAGGTATAATAATAACATACTTGTTCAGGAAGATAAAAAAAAAAAAATATGTAAGAAGAGTAACATTCCCTTTCCATTCTCGTTTTATCTTGTAATAATTTAAAACGTGGTAAAGTGTGTAGAGTATTCGTCATGTACTTGTTTGTGTCTCTGTTAACAAACACTCTTGTGTTTTTTACTGTTTTCGTATATTCCTTCAGACGTGATTAGAGTAGGTTGCTTCTTAATCTTTCAGTTGTAAATATTGTAAGCATGTTATATTAGCTATCTCGTATCCGTTCATTGTGGCATGTAACTATTACAATCTAAGGAAAATTAGTATAGTGCAAAAGGCGTTATTTTTGGATAATATGATAGTGAATTATTT
>NC_089743.1:61945466-61950466 GCF_040412425.1 Macrobrachium rosenbergii
AAAATTAGAATCGGTACAAAATATCTCGGGTAAGAAGAACTTGGATTAGGCCAAATGTACAAGCTAAAAACAGATACACAAGTTGTAAAGCAGCTTGGAGACTCAAATGCCAACTTGGAGTGCCCCAGGAAAGCAGACTCAAAACGAAGAACTTCTTCAAGAGGTAAAGAGAGGAGCACAAGTAGTCTGGCTGCAATTGTTTTATAGTTAGTTCCAGTTTCATGTACACACACACACACACAGGCACACACAAATATATGTGTGTATGTGTGTTTAGTTCCATGTACACACACACACACACAAGTGTGTGTTTATGTACTCTTTTGATGTAGTATTGTGCCAGATCTCCATTGACAACGAAAGCAGCAGTAATATATGTCGGATTCCTAATCGTTGGTGATAAAGTGTGATTAAAATCGGCTCATTAAGATTTTAAATAGGTTTTCGTTAAATAAAACAGTAAATTTCCTTTATTATCATTGACTAAATCTGAACATCGGCGATGAAGTTAATTAACGACCTGATTACAGCTAAAATTAATTACATAATGCCTAACAAACTTTGACTTGCACTAGCTGCTAACGAGATCCATTTATGGGGCAAACTAGTTGTGATGATGGAGAATGTTGCCCTCCCCTCGCGGTCTCTTCACTTTGCAAGACTCTCTTGAAAAGACCAGATACTGGGACACTCTTGCTTTATCTCTTGTTTGGGATTTTCATTTAAAAGCCTCTCTCTCTCTCTCTCTCTCTCTCTCTCTCTCTCTCTCTCTCTCTCTCTCTCTCTCTCTCTCTCTCTCTCTCTCGTAGCAACCCGTGTTCGACTCACGAACGGACAAAGAGGGACGGATGGATGCGTTTCCCAAAAATCCATTCTACTTCTGTAGACTCAAACAATGAATTATGCACCTTGTTGTTAGGTAACTCTGTGGGTCGCATGGAGGGTAGAGAGAGGGTGAAAGGAAAAAACTAGACGTGATTGTTCATTGCATTGTCGAAGCATCAAAACGGGAGGGCTTCGACGAGGTGGTCAGTACCCCGCTGATGTAAAACAAAAAAACGAGGTATTGATGAGATGTTCTCGTAGCTGTACTTGACCTAGTAATGTGTTATTCAAAATACAGCAGTCCCTCAATGCTGTGAGTGTTTTCATATTTAAAAAACGAATGTGACAAATTTTTATTAGAAATTTAAATGAAAAACCGTAAACCTTTACATTAGGAAGGTGGCCGAGCGCGGTGATATCACTTATCTTAACCGGTCTGTGATGCTGTATTATTGGATATGAGAGAGAGAGAGAGAGAGAGAGAGAGAGAGAGAGAGAGAGAGAGAGAGAGAGAGAGAGATTTGTTTACATTCGTGACGTCAGAGTATATCCCCTTTAAAGTTGCCTTTTGATGTTCCTGGCGACAGCTTCACTCACTACAGCTGCCGTTGCAGCTGCGATAACTGCTGTGTTTGTTCCGCTGTGATTTGAGAATATGTATGGAAGACTTTGGCTGTTTTTGAAGTTACATATGCTGCTTTCGTTGTCAATGTATATTTCAAACCAAAAACGATAGTTTTCAGTGTCAGATGATGAAATTTACAAGTGGGTATTGTTCATTTCCCTCTTCGGAGCTCTCTCTCTCTCTCTCTCTCTCTCTCTCTCTCTCTCTCTCTCTCTCTCTCTCTGATTCAGTACTATAGCTTGACAGACTTATTGCCAGTTGTTAACGATATATTAGGAACCAGATGTACAAAAATTTCATAACAAAAGGTTTTTATTACACATACTGAAACAGTTTATGAAGCTGGTTACTGTAATAATTCAGGTTTGGTAATGTTCGCTGGATAGGCCTAGTCACCTCACGAAATAAGTGGATGCACAGCTACCAAATATTGCGGGATTGATGCTCGACAGGGATGGTTTACCTGGCAATATTTTGATGTGATGTAGATTGGTTCCCGGATGATGGCATACCTCGGGCGTTAGTTTCAGCTGAAGGTTTCGCAGACTTTTTCAATAATTTTCTTTACACCTTTGAATTGTTTTAGTTTCTTGTATCTGTGGCGTTTTGAAAGAATTTTAATTATTATTTCTATCTGGTAGAGCAGAACATTTGTTAAAGCAATCATAAGTTCGTTGATTTTGACTCTACATACCGGCGTAATTTATCTGGCTTTGTTTTTTATGTATATATACACATACCCACACCTTGTCCCGCTTTTCGTATGTACATGAAATTTGTGTACAAAATACGTGCTTACTGCGGCTCTAGTCCGTATATACAGTGCACACACAATTTACTGTAAGATGGTCTAGTAGCAACTCCGGTATCGGATATTTCTGAAGACAAGGTTCTGATATCCGATAACGTGAATGACGATGCTGTGGTAAACCAAAGGTAATACTGTTTCTCTCTTTTTCTATCTGTCTCTCTCTATATATATATATATATATATATATATATATATATATATATATATATATATATATATATATATATATATATATATATATATATATATATATAATGTGTGCGCGCGTGTTTTAAGCTGCTCAAGTTTGTTATCGGGTGTCACAGGAAGTATATCGAAAATCTATATATTCGGTGTTCTGTTGCGAGCTTACTAAGGTTGCTGGAAGAGAAGAAAATTGCCAGGAAATGTAGTTTGCGTGCGTGTGTGTTTGTTTGTTTTCCACAGCACGTTATATGTGCTTGGATATTTATGAGTAGGTTAACATAATGTTCATTCTTAGATATAAGTAATTTCCACCCTCACACATATAAGTGCGTGAATTTACGTTGCTGTATTTAACATATATACGATTTTCTGGTATCAAAATTGGGAGGTGAGAGGCCCATTTTTTCATCGTCTTGGAAGGTCTTTGTAAATGTGGACTGATTTTTGGGTGTTTGAGGAGGTACGAAGAACCAAGACAATTACATTATTAACTTTGTTCCAACATTAATAATGATGTTTATTGCGTTGTAGTGATACTCGGATCTGTGTCCTGAGACAGACAGAGAGAGGGAGAGAGAGAAAATTCTCTTTTTAGTAGAACGTGCTGGTGACTTAGTACATTTGACAGGCTACGTGATGATGACGCTGTGGGAAAGTCTGTTGGAAGTGTTTTGTTAATGACCAACTCTCCCGCTCCCCAGGGGTGTTTTCGATCCCCAGCGAGAATGATTAAGGCTTGGCTGTGGCGTCTGTATCAGTGGGTTCCAAAGCAGGTGCCGGAAATACTTGATGTTTGGGTGAGCTGTGCCAGGCGGGCCATCTGTGCCAACCCGGTCCTCTCTCTCTCTCTCTCTCTCTCTCTCTCTCTCTCTCTCTCTCTCTCTGTGCCCATTAACGGCTGTCCTGCCAATCAGTGCCTCCCCGCCCTTTCTCATAATTCTAAATGAGTCATTTACATTCCTCCCCTTCCAGAAAATTTTTTTTTTTTTTTGTGCAGTTTTAGTCATTATTGTGGATTATACATCTTATTTTGGTACCCTTAGCATAGTAACATAGTTGAAACGAAAACTTACGGCTTACAGGTGCAATTTATTTTTGGAAACTTGTATGAATGTTTCCGTACAAAAAAGTGACTTCTCATTTAAAAATATCTGTGAGTTAGGTAGTAAATATTAACGAATATTGTTGTGTCACTTTTCAAGTCATGCCTTTAAATATCATTGTCTTATCCGTGCAATATTCAGGCACCATATAAGCCACATTTCAGACTACTAACCGGACGTAGACTCGTTAAGGTGAGTGTGGCTTTCATATGTGTACATAACGTGTCACATCAAGTTTGGATAAATAACAGAAACGTTTTGTGGTTCCGCCTGATGGTTATATTGATACTGTATAGTATCATCTGCAGTGGGTTAATTTTGCAGTAGCTTATGTTTACTTGTACATAGACGAATGTACAGTATCATGCTCTGCTCAGAAGTTATGCCCACACTCTTGCGAAGAAGGAACTGTGGAATTCTACCACTTTTACTGCTATTTTCTTTCCTCGCGGAACTCTAGATCTGTGCATCGGATTTTTTATGTGAAGGCGAAAAGAGATGGTCGTCGTAGTCATTTTATCTACTGTAGCTAGGTATTGCAAGGTATGCTGGTTCTTTCGTACTTTAGGGCTAAAATAAAAAGTTTAAAATGCCTAGTGACTGCCAATTCCTGCAAAGGCCACTAGGTGTGTGTAGCCCTTAGTCTGTGTGAACAGACGCGTAGACACTGAAGCTGTACAGATCCATCCCCTCTAAGAAGGAAGTGATTCGGACTGAATTAAAGTTGATAATTAACTGTTGCTTGTCGTCGATATCGTTTGTCTGTTCACCTGCCACAGATATCGCCTGGTTTCATATCCCTTAAATAAACAGTACGAAATGTGCTCATCAGTCACGTACAGTCTACGATAGTCGGCCATCGTACAGGACATCACTGCCAAGGTAAACATGCATGTTGTCTAGATTTATGGCCAACTGCTGTGACAAAACTGACGAGGTGGTTGGTCTTTCCACTGCAGTGTCCCGCATTAATTATTGTGCACAGAGCTCTGTGATTGGATCACGTACACGCAAACGCACTCGAGCAAGAAGGGTTAAATGGAAACAACAGCTACTACTACCATTTTTCTAATTTTGGATATACCAAATCTTACGGAACAAGCAAAGTTCCATAAACTTTCATTTACGGTTTCAGACTAGAATCTTCTCACCTGAACAGAGAAGAGAGCAGAGATTAATAGAACTTTAACAACAAAAGACATTTTATACACAATTTTAGCTTGTCAAATGAGTGAAAAAGTTAAAAGACAATAACAAATTGGAAATATCAACAAACCAATCTGTAAAAGCCCACGGTTCCAGAAAATGATGCATCCATGGGTTTGACCTAGCGGTCACAGTTAACACCTTGAGATTCTTCAGTCCGTTACGAAATCCGGTACATAATTAAAAGGAGGGATTGTGGACGGCCTCAGCCACCTCTTTTTCTTCAGGCTATTGAAGCATGGTA
>NC_089743.1:61952966-62005466 GCF_040412425.1 Macrobrachium rosenbergii
ATGAGTGACCATGGTCAGAAATTGTATATTTATTCCATCTCTTTCATTTTACTAACGTGTGATTTGCCTCTCCATATGCAGTATTACGTACACTTTTAGTAGTTGATTGTTTGGCGTTCTATTATATGATAACCTTATACATTCATGTGTTATTTTATAGCTTTTCATCAGAATATTGCTAATTAGTGTATAACCTAATTATACTTTCATGTGTTATTTTGTAGCTTTTCATTTGAATGTATTGCTAATTTGTGTGGTAGAACACTTGATTCATGACGGGTGATATAATATTGTCCTAATTACAGGAATCCATGCCCTGAAAGTTGTGGGGCGAGTTGGAGCGGGCGGGTCGGCGGCAGACCACGTGATGACCGAGGGCCAATCAGGTTCTGCTTCGGGTCAACTCACCAATCAACACGCTGCCCACGATGACGTCACCCGTAATAACGGTGACGTCACGGCCCGAGACAACCAATCCGACAACACCGCCAGCTTAATTAGCCAAGCCACCGACATAGAGTTCGAACACGAAACTGCAGATTACCAGTGGCTCCTTGACTATGAGTAAGTATTGTAGAGATGGAAGAAGCATTTCTTTTAGTCAGTTGACCGTGATTTTTGTCAAGTTGAATCAGTTCCCCCCTTCCCAATCCCCAGGCTTTTGGCATTAGTTCGAATTGAGGTTAGGAAACTTAGTATACTTTATTTTTTACCTAGGTACTTATTTGTTCTAAGTACTAAGTAACTAAGCAGTCCCTTTCGCGTACTTTGAATAATCAAGTAAGGAGGGCAGTCCACAAAGAAACACACAAATTACTTCACATAGGTTTGGTGCCAGAAGGGTACAAGTCTTCCAGTTTTTCAGCTAGTCTCCCCCTCCCCCCTTAAGAATACTAGTGCTCATTTCATGATAACCGTGCATCTCTTGCGTAAACTCCTTGATCTCCGGAAAGTTGAGAAAGTTAATTTCAAAGAAAACTTGATATGCGTCGGGATAGCCTCTGTTGCTGCTATCTCTCTCTCCATGTGTTGAGTGCACCATTTGACCTCTGATGAAGGAGAGGCTCCTCCATAGCTGCGCATTTTGGGTTCTGTGGTTTTTAAAGCTGTATGGACGGTAGTAGCCTGGGGCTTCTCGAAGGAACAGTTTTTCTCTACCAGTGAGCCCCATCCTTTATTTTGCTATATCATCATCATACAATACAGTAACTGACACACCACTTTTTATACATCCAAATGTGCTTATATCTGTATTAAATCATGCTGTCTGAAATGATATCCGTAAAGGAAATGTTAAGACACAAGACAAAAGTCAAGTTCAAAGTTTCTCACGAATCCGTACTGAGGACCAGTTTGAGTTACTGTCAGCTTAAATCGACTGTTGTAAGAATAGGAGAAAACCAATTATTTCAGTTAATTATTATATATGGTTCTGTGCTGTAGTGTGCTTCAAGAGAATGGCGTTGCAACTGAATCAATGATTACGGTACTTAGGAAGAATAATTTGGTGAAGGAGAATTGCTCAGTTGCTCTATGACGGAATAAATAGAAAATGTAACATATATCGAGTGTGAGACCGAGCGATTTTGCAATTTTCACCTACCTTTGTCCCCTAGAATGAATGCGAACTGCTGTGTGACGCTTAATGATGCAAAGCTGTCATGGAATTTCAGTGGGATGAACGACCAGTGTGTCTTCGTATTTAATAAGATTTTGTGCCAGGAAATCATTGGAATTCTACATATGTATATGGAGGAGACTAAAACTCTTGTTACAGCTTATACAAAATATTAATACATACATGTGTGTGTGAGAGAGAGAGAGAGAGAGAGAGAGAGAGAGAGAGAGAGAGAGAGAGAGAGAGAGAGAGAGAGAGAGAGATTTATGAAAAAATTGAGGGGATTCAGTGAAGGCACTGAAGTAGAGGCTAGGCGCTATTCATACCGACTACACAGAAGTGGCACTGGCTGGTATTCCCTGAGTGTCAAGAAACCAGAGCCTCGTCATTTCCTGTTCAAGTGAAAATAAAAAGTGTCTTGTGTCTCAGTGGCACTGCATCTCTGTTCGTTTTCCCATTTCTTTTCAGACTATATTTATAGGGAAATATTTAAATTTTTCGTAGATTTTTTTGGCTCTTGCTTTTCAAATGATGGTTGTATAATGAAGACATGCATCCAGAAACGAGAGAGAGAGAGGGTAACCATTGTGTAAAAATAAAAATTTGCCCTCATCAAATGAATAATCTCGTAATTGACCCCCCTAACTCTCTCTCTCTCTCTCTCTCTCTCTCTCTGGTTATTGATGTATTGCTCCTTTAGCAGTCATCGTCTTTATTGTGACTGGTACAGCAGAGCTCACATTAATCATCATTCTATCGATTTACCTGTCAAAGTTTGATTAATGTGACTCTATTGTTATTTAGGTTCAGGCTTTTTGTGAGGGCTTTCCATGATGCGGTGAGTATATACATGCGTGAAGAGGTTTTCCCTTCATATTTTTGATAATGTATCACTGCTTTATGTTTGTATCTAATTCAGTGAATGGAACAAGAGAGCCTTTCGCTAAAATTAAACATTTTCAATTCTATAGATGCAATTTAAGGGACCAGTCAAATCCTGCTTGTTTGATTAATGATATTCTTCTTTCTGATTTGGTTATTTAAGGTTTAACGGCATATACTTTGAGGGAAATTGGGCTGTGTGTGATAATAGCGTCTGATATATATATATATATATATATATATAAGATATATTTATATATATATATGTTTTTGATAATGTATCACTGCACACACACACTATTACGTTTTATATCACACTCAGTGAATACAACAAGAGATTTCCGCTGCCTCTAGTTTTACTTTAAAGTGACGGCCTGAGATTCTGAGAGGGCAAACATTTTAGTACAGTACTGTTTTAATTTCTCTTATACAGTTTTGATTGCCATACTAGTAAAATTTGCATGAAAATGTATTATTGGACCCTGTTTCAAGATATATATTTTAGACATATATATACATAGAGAGAGATATATATATATAGAGATATATATATATATATATATATATATATATATATATATATGATTTATATTTATTATATATATAATTATTATACTCACACACACACACTTTTACGGATAGGATTTATATCACACTCACTTACACCAAAATACTATTTCCGCTGCCTCTAGTTTTAAAAAGTGACGGCCATATGAGATTCCCAGGAGAAAACGTGATCAGATTAGTACAGTACTGTGTCTGCCTATATTTCTCTTATACAGTTTTGTTTGCCATACTAGTAAAATTAGCATGAAAATGTATTATTGGACCCTGTTTCAAGATATATATTTTAGACATATATATACATATATATATATATATATATATATATATATATATATATATATATATATATATATATATATATATATATATATATATTATATATACACATTACACACACACACACACACTTTTACGCTTTTCAGATAGGATTTATATCACACTCACTCACATACACCAAAGTACTTGATTTCCGCTGCCTCTAGTTTTACTTTTAAAGTGACGGCCGCTACGAGATTCCCCAGGAGAGGGCAAACGTGATCAGATTAGTACAGTACTCTTTGTGTCTGCCTATATTTCTCTTATACAGTTTTGTTTGCCATACTAGTAAAATTTGTAAAATGTTGCATGAAAAGATATATTTTTAGACATATTGATACATATTTGAAGATATATATTTATATAGATATATATATATATATATATATATATATATATATTATATATATATATATATATATATATATATATATATATATATATATATATATATATATATATATATATAGTAGTATATTGAAAAACATTGAATTTTTTATTGCCACATTGTAGCTATGCATTACAAATATAAAGATGCATTTAGTTTAAAAAATTAGCATTTTCAGTTTAGATAAATCGTGCAAATATCCGAAATACTGTACTGTTGGGTATCCTGGGCCACTGATCACTCGTAATTTTAATGGGTCACGTCGGAAAAACTATAGGTACGACCACTGTTTCAACTTTTTGGGAAAAAGCACTAAAATATGTGTAACTACTTCGCGTTAGTTGATTTAGGGAAGACATGCCAGCCTACTCATTAAATGCTCTTCTGTATTAGGATAAATTTCTGCAAAAAGAGTTTCTGCAAAAATGAAATATTTGAAATAAAGTACAGTTGAATAATGTTAAATGCATGCTGCTTTCGTTTAAGACGACCTCTCTTCAATTAAAAATCCAATAATTTTGTGGAGGTTGATTTTTACAAGTTATTCTGTGTTATTTGAGAATGTCATTTTTGCCTAGCGCGAGGCATTTTTTATTGTCCAGTTTGAGCCAAAGAAGATAAAACGTGAAAGAGTAGCGAAAACGAGGACTCTGTGATCCACTGAGTGACTGCAGATGTTGTGAGGAATATACTCGTACAGTAAGTGCCCGAGGGGATCAGTGAGGGCTGCCTTTTTCTGTTCATAAAGTAATTTCGTAGACATGAAGGATAACCTTAAATAGTTTTACTTCATCAGTAATTACCGTACATATGTCATGTGAACATACTGTCATGCCGCAACATCTAACGAATGATCTTAGGAGCCAAGCGAGGTGGATAACTCAGAGGCAGCGCAAGAGAACTTAAGATTGTGGTTTAAACCGCAAGGCTAACAATAGAAAGCCATTAGCTGGCTCATCATATTACTGCGTTGTCTCTCCCTCTTCCCCTTCTCCCCTTGATGCAGGCCTACATGAAATGAATATCGCAATATTTGGTCATTACACAGATAAAACATGGTGGACGATGAAGGTGGTCCGCTAGAACTTAGAAAAGCTGGTTAACACAAATACCTAAAAAAAAAAAATAAATAAATAAACACGTAATGACTCTGCTAGCATTTAATATACAGTCGGGTCGTAAATCGCCTCCCAAAACTTATGGTTAGTACCGTAATAATACGAGCATAACGCACACCTTCGTGTGTGTACTTTAGAAGACTGAATTTTTGCTTTTGAGACCCAGCCTTGGGGACCAATCCGTTGCTTTATGATCTAAAACCAGGCGTACAAATCATTTGGTATAACCAGTAAACTTGTAATTTAGGCTTAACTTTTCGTGGTTCTCTACTTTCTTACTCACGTATTCCTACTACACTTGTTGAGCTTCTCCCTTCCCTAGCTACGGCGTCAATAACCTAGATGTTGTGACGCCAGTTTTAGTAACCATAAATCAGTCAATCCTTTTTAGCCACATACTACTCGTTGTGCCTTATGATAAAAGACTGAAACTTCCTTTTATTGGCTCTTAGATACTACCAAACCTAAATCTACGAGCCAGATGGTGATTTGCGAATTTTTTTTTTTTTTCATAACACAAAACCAATACGAAGAATTTAAGGTAAGCAATAACGGCTACGATAGGTTTAAGAAACTTTAAGGGATTCTTGCTACCCAGGCAGGGTAGGACCTGGCAACTTCGGTTAGGTTGAATTCCAGTATTTTAATTTTATAGTTTATGGCACTGTGGGTCAAATTAGGTTGGTGATCCAGTCTAGGTTAGCTTGGGATGTGTTCCTGTAAATTGCCCTTGCAAAATAATTGTGCCGAATAATTTGTTTTAAATGTTACTGCTTGGGGTAGAAACACAAACCATATATTTTCCTACCGTTGTCTTGTAAGTTAAACTCATCTCTGCGCAATTAACTTTTTCCTAACCCACAAGCCAAAGTTTTCAACTACGGTCCACCCATACTTGTTCGATATAGGGGGTAGGGGAAAGACCAAACCCTCGAGTGCTTTGCACCAGTAACGATAGGAAATAGTGCATAAAATGGGTTAGGAAATTACTTGTAAACAGGTGGGCTATATGGAACCACACAAATATAATTTACGTGTTTTTAGTTATATTTAAGTGAAATTTGATTCGAAAATCAAAAGTTTTTTCGTCCAACATAAATGTCAAACATCACCAACCGACGACTGTTTGGGGAGTCATGTTTATTTTCATGACATCACTTTCGATCTACTTAAAGACTGCCTGAAGAACGTTGACACTTCAAGAATATGGCAATGATTACCTTTCTGAGTAAGATAGCTGAATGGGACGTCTGAGATAATTTCTCAAGTAATTACTCGCAGTTGTTTAGTTCAATTTACCCATCTATGTAAGTTTCAAGCCTTTTGAACTTCCTGCAATGTCTCTAACCCAATAGTTTAGTAGATTATTATTTTAGTTATATATAATGTATAGAATGATTTCACAGACTCCGTAAGAGATGACTCAACATACTCATCCAAAAATAAGCATTTGATTGACGGCGTAATTTCACCAGTGTTCCTTCAGTAACACTCATTTTGCTTCCTGATCATTTACAAGCAGACGATGGATTTATATTTCTTTCCGCGTGATTTACCAAGAGGATGCATTGGTTTTCACGAGATGATGATGTTTGATAGCATACATAGAGGGAGAAATTTTAACACTTTTCCATCTCGACAGTTATGGTAGTGGTTGCTAGTGCTGTACAGAGTGCAAACCCCCTTTCCCCGTATGTTATAAGGTGAAGTGAATTGTTCAAGTATTACGTGCTTCAATTCTTTTCAGAAATTTCAGATGGTTAACCGTAGTGTAAGAGATTTTCTTTGCCTTTGCTGTTTATTCATAAATTCCATGATGGTTCTCTCCCTAAAAGTTTTTGTCTATAGCTAAAGTCTTCACAGACAGACCAGTTTTTTCTTTTGTAGCCTTGCAGGTCCTTTTATTTTTAACTGTTCAGATATTTGAAATAATTATACGTACTAGAGAAAATAAATTGTCAGTATAAGCACAAGATTATGTATTGTGAATTATTTGATTATTTTCAAATTGTTAATGTGTTGCTTTTCTCTTTCTTCCTTTTTTTTTATTTGCGCTTTGCCTTGGCACCTCAAATGTAATGACGTATTACTAATCATTGCTAACTGTGGCCAATTTGCTGCTTGGTTTAACAAATGCATAATGATTACCATTAATTTTTCACGAATCCTGATATGCCCCGTTAATTCTTTTCACCTGCCTCCTGTGTACTGTTGAAACATGAATCACATTTCTTGGACACTACATGGTACTCTGTTATTTTCCTTCACGTTTTATTTTCTTCACTTTTGCCTTCACTGACTATAACTTGCTCAACTATTTCGACATCACCTTTATCAATGACATTGTGTGATGATTCCTTATAACTATTACTATCCTGACATGCATAATGCCTAATTCTTTCACTGCTCCATTTCTGCTGTACTATGGCTGTATTTTCCTTTTACTGGCTTATACTTAATATGCTTCTGCCTGTAAAACAACCAACACAATTCATCTTGCATATTTCACACGAAATTTCTTGGAAAACACTTGCCGTTACCCAAACTCTAATCCGTGGTCTGTTAAAATCATCTGTGTTCCTCTGTCCAATATCCATTTTACTCACCCGATCAACTATGCTTGTGCCCTGGCCAATATTAACCCCAGCCTGCCATGCGCTAGGTACCGTGAGAGTTACAGCCGAGAGGTGGGGTCAGCGTCTATGTGCTCGGGTCGGGATGGGTCAGGCCGGGTGTCAGTGCTTGAACCAAGTCAAGGCCAGTTACAAGACCTTTCTTATGAAACACTGGCTAGGAATCTCGATGCAAACCTTGCCGAGATCGACATGGATGACTTCCGAAGTGAAGACATCCATAACATCCTTACACTTCCAACCATGTGTGGAGAGTTTCAGGTAAGCAGCATTTCGGTGGGGTTACTATCTTAGGCTAATTTGTTTGTTTGTAAAGCTTAACAGTTCCAATACATGATGAAGTGTTTAATAACCAATTTTCATAGATTTTTAAGGTAAAAGGCTAATCTGCAATAACCTTTATATTATTTTACAGAGTGCTGAAGATGGGGAGATGTTTGCTAGTGTTTCAGGATCCATGATGGACAGATATGACCTTGAGTCCTCAGTAAGTCCACACACTTCTTCCCACTGTGATAGAGAGGAAGAAGGTGAAGATGATGATGATGAGAACAATGAAGGTGACAGAAAAGAAGTGGATGAAGTTGAGGAAGAGGAGTATAGTGGAGTTAGTGGAGAATTGTCCCTGTATCAGTCAGGGCCATTATTTTCACCATTAAAAGAACCCCCTCCTCTAGCCAACACCACTTTCAGTGTTGATTCCCTGGACTGTGATTCCCTCCATGACGACCTCATCCTCACCTGCCAGGCCAACAAAGACAACTACACCATAGCATTTGAAGGTTCTTTCATACATTACTCAGAAGACTCTGATTACCATGAAGCAGGTTAGTTGAACTGTGTAAAGCAGATAGTAGTATTATTGTAATTTATATTCTCTCTCTTACTTGCTATAGACATGTACATAGTATTTAATAGTTTTTTTGCTGGTTTTTATTTATTTAAATGTTAAAATCTGTACCATAACATTGATACAATTTTCAAATGGGGTGTGAATAATTTCTTACCGAATAGCGTTAAATAATCAATTTTTTTTTACTTCTTAATGCCAACTTTTGTCTTAAGTGTAGGAGTATGCTGAAAAATACTCACTGAAAACTTTCAATTTTATCCTTAGGTGAAAGTGAATCCAGTGGTAGCAGCCATTGGTCAGCAGAAAGACTGGAAGGACGATGTTCTGCACCCTCCATGACACATTCTGACCAACCTTACACTACCTGGTCACGTGTCAGTCGAAGATCCTCTCGTACACCAGAGGTGCCTTCCAGGGCCTGTCAACCTAATCAGAATGGAAGCCAGTTAGAGGCTCCCAAGTTAGAAGGACAGTCTCAACCAAGCAGTAAGAGCAACAGCATGCCTAACTTAATGCGCCGTTCTCTTATGCGTCGTTCACTGGAGGCAGCAGCTGGCTGTGTAAAGGTTTATGATTTGCAGAATAGCATGCGCTCAAGTCAGAGTAGTAGAACTGTGGCAAATGAAACTAATAATTTCTCTTTGGTTAAGCTGTTTATGCGACAAAAAAGCCTAAGTAAAGAAGCAGTCAGTTTGTCCTCTAGCATATCACAGGAAGGTGCCTGTTGTTCAAGCTCTGACAACCAATCAAATGTACATGATTCCTCAGACTGGCCCATGAACAGTCAGTCAGAGAATGACATGGATGGAAGTGCCTCCCCTGTACCACCACCTGTCCTCATGAGACAAAATGGTGTTATCTACCATGAACGAGGTTTCAGACGAAGAACAAGTTCTTTAGGGGCTCCTGAAATCACTCCCCGGACCAACAATACTTCTGGGAATCAAGATTTTACCTCTCAAGATATAGCAGGTGACACAACCTTGACCTCAGGTAATACACAACAGGAAGGCCTTCTCAATAACAACAATAATATCATCACTGCAGGTAATTTACTTGATAACAACACAGTTCAGTTTTCAAACAACATGGACAATGTCACTAGTTTTGAGGACAGTCTAAAGGAGACAAGCCCTTGTTCCAAGCCACCTGTCACCAGTCCTATTAGAGAGGAACCTGAAGGTATGGATATTTCAATGGACAGTAGAGGAGAGAGTAAAGTCTTACTTGATCAGTCAGAGAAAGAGACAAAAATGCATGACGTCCTGAGATTACGAGACAATAAACTTAATGCTGAGAAAAATAACATGACACCAGTGAAGAGCATGGCTAAAGATGTGGGAAATAAAAATATTAACAAGAATGCCTTTAATATTCGAGTAGATGAGCGAAAGAGATCACAGTCACCAGGAACACCGAAAAAAGGAAATACCAGAAGAGAGAGCACAAACACTAGCACTCGCAGACGTCAGGATTCTGGTAATTCTTCTAGTGGTTATATTTCGAACCGTGGTTCCACAGAAAAAATTAGGCAACCTTCAGATTCTGAGCAAACACCACAGAAACCTCGACCAAAGCCACGGGTTCTCAAGCAGATGTCAGACCAGTGCCTTCAGACCTCGAGTTTGAAGGTTTCAGCTATGGTAAACACAAGTTTTGACCTTGATAAAAAGGAGGTGTACATCTACTACCCAAACTATGCATTGCCTGATCTGGGCTTCCTGAAAGATAAAAAGTATAATGTTGATGCTAGAGTTTTTCTTGTACCTCAACATTTTGTTTCTCGACCAGAAGAGATAAGAAAAGCCAGAGAAGCTCGAGCAAGACGACCGTTCTCTTGTGGTGACATGGAAAAACTACGGAAACATGGATTTGGCCATATTAGGGACTGGGACTCTCTGAACTTTTTGTTACCAAAAGAGCTGAAAGAAATGCTTCTTGATGAGACAGATTGTATGGAAACAACAAAGCCATCATTTTGTCAGTCTCCTAAACCCACTCGCCGACCAGTTAGTTGTGATTACACACCACAACGATATGCAAATGATATGAAGGGCTCTTCAAGCAGCTTGAATTCAACACAACCATCCTCAGGTTTTAGAGGTTCCTCAACAATGCTCAATGATTCAGAAATGGAGAGTGGAGGTCTAGATCAAAAATATCTGTATAAATATGAAAGTGTCAGTGCAGAGTGTGAAGGGGTTGATAAACCACCACCACTGCCAAAGAGATCCATCTCTCTTCCTGTGGAAGAGAGAGCAGGTCCAGAGGATTTAGATACTCCACCACCCAGACCACCACTGCCACGTGGAATACTTCGCAAATCTACATCATTAAAAGATGACCCAAAAGGTGCAGGTGGACACAATAAAAGATACAGTGCTATAGACCCTGGTAGAGGTAATATGAGAGAAGACCTGTTAAAAAGAAGATCTTTACAAGAGCCAATGGAGTACATGGCCCAGCGTGCTGCAAGAGAAACCATTCCAGAAGTGCTTCAGACTAACACTGAACCAGAAAATGATAAAGAAATCACAACTAGCCCATTGTCACCTATGGGTTGCAGTTGTGTGAGTACCCAGTGTACTGGCTTTTGTGGGAAGGGACTTCAGAAAAAGAATTTGTTACGTGTCAGTGAACTTCCAGACGTGTCCAGCCATGAGGAGCTTACAGAAGAGGACCTACTAAGAATTCGCTCTCAAGTTAGTACACTCCTAGTCACCAGAGGAAATGTTGGTCCCATCTTGACAGATGTTAACAATACCTGCGACATCTGCCCCAAGAAGAGTGTTAGCTTTGCTGAGAAGGTATGCATCTATTTACGTAATTCTACAAGTCATCTTTATTCTTCTAAAATTCCAGATGGTTCACATTACAGGAAGGTATGTGTCCTGATATAGCTGATAAATTCATGGTTTTAAGAATTTGAAACTTGAAACTACTTACATCAGCATCAAGTTATCAAGCATACTAATTCCACCTTCCTTCAATCATGACTGTTGTAAATAGCGTGGGCTTATCTAAAAGTAGAATGATGGATTATTTATCATATTTATTTTTATTCTTTTTCACTTTGCTGAAGTCAAGGACCATAACAAACTAATGCCCATTTGCTGCATACTTACTGATTATATATTGGAACATAAGGGGAAATTAATACAAATTTCAGATATTCCTTTATTTTCAAATTAGTTTTTAACATCATACTGATGCTATTTGTTGTTCTTGCACTAATACCTATATTGTGATGTGCTTTATGAGCTAGTTGAAATTATCCCTGCTGGAAGTATTTTGATATTTTTGGGTGTTTGGTCAAAGGGCTGTCGAATGCATTAACAACTACTGAGAAAAAGAGCCTGACTTAAATTATCCATATTAAAATATTGTATGTGCTAGACTTACGAGAATCATACACTGTATTGATTTTGTAATTGTTCTGACTAATCTTCATTTACTCCAAAAGCGAAAAAAATGATGTACAGTATATGATCAAATTGGAAAATGTGTTTTAAGTGCACTGTTATTATAATGGTATGAGTCCAATTATTAATGAGCTCTAGTAAGTGGAATTCATTAATCAAAGGTATAGTAACTTTCATTATAAACCAGCTGCTTGGAAATTGTCAGTTTTTGGGTAACCTAGGAAATTGTAGTGGTAATGTGAATCAATGAAGTTTGGTCTTTTGAGAAAAATTTGGTTGTCATTGCAAAAAATCATACATATACTGTTTAGAGGCTTCTAAATGACAAACATCATGTCCATCATCTATTTGTCCCAGTTTTCATAAATGTAAATTTTTAACCATTCTGTTTCCTTTTTCCAAAATTTTAGCAGGGACAGAATGCTGATACAGTCACAACTGGAGAGAATGAGGGAGATGAAGAAGCTAGACCCATGGTATATGATGCTCATGACAAGAAAACTCTTGTACTCTCAGTTCGCAGTGCTGTAGAAAAACTAGTCACCCATTTCTCTGCAGCATCATCACAACCAGAAAAAGTTAGACTTGGTAAGTTGAGAGTGAGGAATAAACTGCAGTTGTAAGGTAATGTATATAAAAAAAAAACTGGTTAGCTTGCCAGTATTTTGTACTATACTGCATAGTGTTAAGGTGGGAGCCTGCCGGTATTTTGTATATAGTGTTAAGGTGGGATATTTAAAATACAGCTAGTTGATAATCTGTTCTAAAGAAAGTTTTTACATGACTTATAGATACTATTGCTAGCTTCTGTGAACATGACCCCTGCTGATATAAAATATTTAAAAAATTGATAGACTCTCTAGGAAATCCCAACAGTGTGAATACACTTGAGTATTTCCCAGGATGGCATTGCTTAGTTGTTTCATGCTGAGATGTCATAATAATTTATGAATTGGAAGTACTTAAAATTTATTTGGTTTCTTGTAGGCATCTGCTTTAGTATCGTATACCTAGTAAAGCTTAGAAAACATATACTGTGTATACAGAAGTGACCGCAAGGTTTATTGCCAATCTCAGAATTTTTCTTTTGTTTCAGGAACAAGTAGTTTGACACCAGCTGTGGCTACCATAGCCTTAGAAAAACTATGTCCAGCAATTTATGCCCTTCTCAGTGATGGTCTTCATCCTTCATTACACTCTCTTTTTGGGAAAATTAATAATTCTGTGTGGAGGGTTATTGAAGTTACCAGTCAGATAAGTAAGTTTTAATTTGCTTATTTTTGTATCTACACATTACTGTCGGTATTAAAATTACTAGTACAGAAATCAGTTGTTAGGATGTTGGTTTTCCATTGTGTATGGTTGGTTGATTTCTTTTAGGGTCAGGCAAACCATGAGTTTGGTCTAGCTTTCTGGCGCTTTCCACACCAGTTCAAAACTAATATGACCTCTCTTTTGAGCACTGGAAGGAGGAAATTGTTACATATAGTCATTGTTCAAGGCATAGCAGTCATAAAATACAGTATTAATTGTACTGCTGTATACTGTATAGAACTATTGGCTTTTTTTTGCAGTTGGTACTATAGTGAACCGTTCAGCCAAACATATTGTTGAATGTTGAATACAAGCTGAATCACATTTCTTGAATATTTCTGGTGGAATTTACTTAATGTTTAAATCTCGCAAAGTGGTACAGCAATAAGGATCGACTTAATTAATAATTAACAGTATATTTTGTTTATATTTGGATGCCTCCACTGGTGAGCCTCCTAATTTTTTTTTTGATATGCCACAGCTAAGGATGTTGATGCTTCAGTGAACCATGAAACTCAGAACTGAAAATTTCTTCAAGATAAATAAATGGGTATGGTCATATTAATATAATCTCTAGAATTTGCCAAAGAATGTAACTTTTTCAAGAATTAAATATTGGCTTGAATTTATGAAACTTTTGGCTAACAGTTCTGATATAACGTACTGTAAATGTACATGCAATTGTGCTGAAAAATTGTCAGTCAAAATATGGTTTTCTTCTTTATTATTTGACAGTTTAAAGGAACCAAACAAAATTTCACAGGGAATGTGGAGCATGTGTTTATAAGGAACTACATGACTTGCTTGACAGGGGATATCTGCAGAACTGGGTTGAAATCACTATTTTCCATTTTGTATAGTCAGGAGTGAAAGTTTTATAAAGCAACACTTTTTAAAAGGGAAAAATCATGAATATCATGCTCTGGAATCAAAGAACAAACTTGTGGTGTAGTTAGTTCTGATGTGTACTATTTTTAAGACAGCATTGAACATTCTGTAGTGGGACATATCCAGTACTACTGTATATAGTGCCTGGACAATAATATGTACTGCATAATAGACAGAGAGAGCTTTCCAAGTTACCACAGTTATTAAATGAATAGCATCAGATTTTATCTTGTGAGGCCCTTAACAGATTTAATTCCATCCTCTTCAATGCATCAGAGATGTGTGAAATCCAGAAGTAGTTGAATAATGTTCTGTGCAACTTGTATTGCAATGGCTTCCAATTTTTTCCAAACATATTTTGGAATAATTAAATGGTACAGGTACTGTAAACAATGTACAGCATTAGGATGATGTGTTTAGCACATAAGAAAATCACTTTATTACTGCGAATAATTTTTAAAGTACTGGGATAATGCCCACATGTAATTGTTTGATTATATACTATGAGTATTTATCCTAAACTAATCCATACAATAACTGTGGCTGTTATTAAGATTTAAACCTTAGACTGACCCTTTAGACCTTGGAAGCTTATTTACAGGAATATGTGGGCCAAGTTTCTTTCCTTTTTTGATGCTTCTTTCCCCAAAGTAATAGTGAATTTCTCCATAAATATAGCCATGCTTTATAATTAATGATGCCTCTTCCACTGATGTACCATTCAAAATGTTTATAAATTGATTATCTATTCACAAAGTTAAGTAGATCAAGATTATTTGATTTTTCATGAGATACTGAATCCAAAAATAGATTTTTTGTTGAAATGTAGATTAGTTTTATTTAATCATAGGCTTTCTTCTGATATCTGCTGTTTTCAGTCACCCAGTGGCTAATTTGATGGTTAAAAAACTGACTTTTGCTCATCAAATACTTATATCAATAAATTTCGTCACTCCTCAAATGTCTGTCTATATTTTTCACTAAATATTACAGGTCCCTCTACAAAAGCACTAAGTGACTTAGTACTAACATTAAACAGTGAGGAATGTTTATCAGAGGGGCCCATCAAGTTTAATGCCTTCATCTTTGGTCTACTGAAGTAAGTGGTTGGCAAATTTTTGTATTAAATTTTTTTGTATATATGATTTTAGTTAATCATATTTGTACCATCCTTGGAATTTCAGTATTAGAATAATTTCAAATGTGTTCTTTTCTTTTCAGCATTAGATCCTTGGATTCCTGGTTAAGCTATATAAGGACAAGAGAAAGCTTAATTCAGAAGCACTACCATCCAGAGGCCTTCCTCTACTTGTCTAATACTGCCACAAAGACACTGTATGATGATCTGCTATTAGCTCTACGACCACTAACCATGCTTCCATTTAATTTAGACCTTTTACATGAATATAAAGCGTTACATGCCAGTCTACAGAAAATGGAAGAAAGACTTTTGCTGCACACAAGTTCTAAAGAAAGCCCTGGAGACAGGCCACCTTCAGTTTTAGATCATTTACTTGCTTCAAAGGAAACCAAAGAGTTCAAAAATGCTGCACAGCAAGATCGTGTCAAAGCCTTAATGAGAGTACTTACTTCTCCTGAACTAGATGAAAATGAGTTACTGAACTCTACATCAGAACCAGGTAGAGAGCGTAGCAGGAGTCCCAGACCCAGATCTTGCTATGAACATGTAGCTAATGAAGAATCCAATCCTACGCTGAAGAAACGATGGAGTGGAGTTCAGTTAGGTTCCAGGCTACTCACTGCCATAGACAAATTAATGTTGGAAGAGGCAGGAGGAACATCAAGTGAAGATTATACAGATTCCATTGATAACCCCAAAAATAACAGACCTGTTTATTCAAGACAAAGTGAACATTCAGAAGATGAAGTCCCATCAGATCTCAGAATAAGTGATGTGTCTAGCAGAGACGGAGATGTAAGTGAGAGGTCTGCATCTGAGAAAGACACTGAAAATGAGAAGGGCTCACGAGCTTGTGCAAATACTGAGGAGGATGATGAACCAGAGGGTGTTAGGTTCCGTCGTTTGCAGTTGAAATGGGAGCAGATGGCAGGACCTGAAAAGAAGATGAAGCCACAGTCTCTTCAGCAACCACAGCCTTCACCTCCTCCACCTCCACCTGAGAAAGCTATAAGTCCCAGCAGTGGTACCAGATCAAGAATACCACGTCCAGTCAGTATGACCTCCCCACAGAGACCATTTAAGCCTTTTGACCCATCTAAAGAAAAGACCTCCCCTCAGGTTAAGCAAGCACCCAAGCCTATTGCTGCTATCCCCAAAGAATTACCCAAACCAGCACCTAGACGGTCTCTGAAAGACAAGGCAACTACTCCAAATAACACAAATGAAGAACCTCTTAATGCTGCACGCCCTCCTTCAGTCCGCTCCCGGTTGGCACCTCGTCCCAGTTCGGTCAACTCCAACAACACAACTGTTCGAGCCTCGTCTGTGCCCGGTCGTGTTCCAAACAATGGCGACAAAGGCAACAGCAGTAATGGCAGGTATGATGGACAACGTAGGTATGGTGGACAGCAGCGATCAGCAAGCCATGGGAGACGAGTGGCACCTGGAGATATGCCCAAGTAGGTAGCAGTAAGATCATTTAAGGAAGCTATGGTTGTGGAGCAACATTCGGTAATATTATGTTTTTTCGCCTTTACATATTTTTAAAGATGAATAGGTTTAATACTACAGTATTTCGTTCTTACAATCAGTATGCTTAGTACATTTTATTTCCATGAACACTTTCGATTATAACCAGTAATTTATTTTTATTTATTTTGTAGAACATGAATTCTAGTAAATTCCATAAATTTAATTCATCTGTGGCCCACAACCATAGCTTCCTTTGCCAGGAGGAAAGGCTCTAAATTGGTGACATAAATCCACTAATACAGCACTATTTCAAAGCACAAAGAAGAAGGGCACCTCACACCATTACATGTTATTTAGTTCTGGAAAGTCAGTCATGAAGGGAGTAAGGTATAGTATTGCACTTTTATGTGTATGAATTGGCTCATAATGCCAGTGCCCTTGGACACTGGCAAATCCAAATTAAATTTGGAATTGGCTGATGATGGTAACATTAAGCTGATCTTATTTTTGTGTCTGTCTACTTATAGCTCATTTCATCTTAGCATGTTTATTGGTGGCAATGGGATGACATTTGTTAGCGCTTGAATGCACTATGAGGAGAATGAAAAACAGTTCTGTGCCACAGTACTGTTCATTAGGGCCTACTAGTGTTATCTCTGAAAGAATGACATAAAAATAAAGTACTGTATATGAGGACAGGTCCAGTGCATGCAGTTCACTGCCACAATGTAGTTTTTATTAGGCGTTTCTCACAAAGTAACTTTCATCACTGTTTTCTTCCTTCAGAATGATACTTATTGAAACAGTTACACATATCTCATATCATGTATATTAGCCACAAACTTTTATCACTGTTTTCATGTAGTCTCTGGTAGAAGTCTTTTTTGTGCTTTGATATTATAACAATGCCTATTTTTTCTTCTTTACAGATGATAGAATAAATTCATCTCTAAGAATAATAATGTAGGTCCAAATGTTGCTTGTCACTGGAATGCCCTAAGTAGTGAGCAGTAAATGCACCTCCTAGTAACATAAGAATTTTAAGGAACTTTTGAAAGTGTGATTACTACTGTATTATAGTTTCAGACTTTGAAGATCCAGTAATGACAATGTTAAATAATAATCATATTAGTAAATTACTAATTACATAATATTTTCTTGATGTAATGCCTTATTTGTGAACTAAGTTTTTATAACCAGACTTGAAATTGATTGTTTATTAAACTAACATCATACCTATTAATAAAAGTTGGGATATTAATTGCTAGCCAGTTATCAACATTGAGACATACATTTACCATTCTTGAAAGCCAAGGTGGCTAGTATTACAAGTTATTGACCAAAATATGCATGATGATTTGAAATTATACCTTAAAATTTGGCTGAATATAAAGTATATTTGGCTGAAAATATGTAACACCTTTGAATTTGCTTATTAATGATGTTTTATCTCAATAATGCACACTTGAACTAAGTAACCACACAACCTAGGAAGACTACTTGTTCCAAGTAAATCAATTTTTTGACAGCTAAAGTAAGCCCTTTATCTGTTGTCTCAATTTATCATGTTTTAAGGAAATAACTGTATCATCTTGAAATCTTAAATCATCACTTTTCTTCAGAAATAGATTGATGCATTTACCCTGCCTGCCTTTCAAATTATGTCAATGTAAATAAAGAAATAGGTCTTTCCAGGTATAGTAGTTCTACTTCCTCTGTGTTGTTTTACTTACTATTAGGGGAATTTATCCCACATTTTCACAAAATTTACAAATATAGAGCACTATTTCTTATAAATTATACATTTGTTTTTATTTAAGATCTTATACTAGTATGAGTGTAAGTTTTAAAACTATTTATCAGTAACCATGCACTACTACTTTTTTAAGTTAGCAGTCTTTTTTTTTTATTTTACTTTATTTTATGCTCTTGTCCTCTATTTGAAATTTGTTTTATTCTGTTTAATTACACTTTCAGACTGGTGCAGACACTCCACCATCGCTTAGCTACAGATAATGGTCATCTTAGCTTCAACCGTGGAGATATTCTTACACTGGTAGTTGAAGTGGATGATCGATACCTGCTCTGCTGCCACAATGACCGTAAAGGACTCGTTCCAAGAGCCTCTGTCATTGTTTATGAACAATGAGAATAGTCATGGAAAGAAATGGAACGACACTTTTGGAACATGCTGTTGCTAATACTGTAATATTAATCAAATACCGAGACATGCCAGTAAATAATAGATTAATAAGAAAGTTAACTGCTACTCCATCATGCAACTAATACTTATAAAGGACCTGTACAGGATTTCCAGAACTAGTATGTATCCACTTGGTGCACATAATCCTTCCTGTCTTTTTCTCACAAATTTTTTAAACTTACAGTTCAAAATTTTATCTTGACCTATTCAAAGCTGATACTGTAAAAACAAAGCTATAATCAGGCAGATATTCTGTTACAAAAGGATCATAAGTCTTAGTCTTCATGGAAGCATGTTTTGGAGAGAATGTATTTGTGTAATCATCATCCACTAATTACATCCTTCAAATATCCTCTACCTCATTGTTTGTCTTTGCTCATGTTAAGCATGTCAGATGCAAAGTGTGAATGGAAAGCCCCTCATTTGGAGGTGTCACTATGCAGGAAACACTGGATTTGTTGGACAGGTAAGATGATGTATACTTATGTACACTACCATGAGTTATGTTGTTATTATTTATCCTATTTAGATATTCTGTAGGTTAACTTATCCTCTAGCTTGCCTAAAGCACCAGATACCGAACACTCTAGCATTTTAATATTATTTAACATTAGTTCTGGAAGTGACCGTTGAAGTGCTAGTGTTGGTCATGGTTCAGGAAACAATGGGATGTGAAAGGAAGTGGCATGTGGTTCTATTTTACCTATGTAATATAGATAAAAAAGGCCTATGCTCAACTTAGCGTGAAAGCTGGAGTGGTCGGGTAGCACTTTTGACACTGTCACCCTCAGTGTGCCGGTTATGAAGCAGCGCCAGCAGCTGTTGGCTCTGATGGGTTGTAATAATGAGAGACTGGCTAGTCCTGCACCCTTTTCACGTAATCTTTCAACCAAAATTATGGTACATTTGCAGAGTAGCATTTCACAGTGGCTAAAGATTAGAAAATGTGAAGGATATAAATGGAAAAGTCCATTAGTTCAAATGATGTAAGCATATTTGATGGGTTTAGGGGAACAGCTGCAGGGGTCCTTAAATTATTTTATGTTAATCTAACTTTTATATTTTATCACAAACTTTTTCTTGTTTGTTGCCCATTTAGTTACAAATAAAATATCAATTTATACTTTTTATATTAACAATTGATGTACTTAATTTCAGTTGACTCTGCTTCTCTATTTAATAAAACTTCCTTTGGTTTTATTGCTCATTGCTAAAAGAATTTCATTTCCATCTTTATTCTGTTGTCTGTCAGCCAGTCCCTCCCGGGGTGTGACACTCACAGTAAGGCCGAGTATACAAAGTTATACTATAAGGAACCTTACTAACTGTCTCTCCCACTAGTTGTGTAACCTTTATCCTACCCTGCATGTTCCTGGGGCTGTCTTTTGGTGTTCCTTTTTGCTGTTCATAGCTAGTTGGCTTTTTATGCACTTGCTCTTCATCTCTTAGTCAGGGTCTCTTCTTTTCCACATTCAAGGAATACTGTAGACAGTCTGCACGTAAAAGCAAAGGGTTCTGTATGGTACTGTACTTAGTTCCGATGTGCCTCAAGGACAGGGATGTCACAGAAAAGCTGTTGCTGCAGTCACCACTTCTTCATCTGTAAGTATTATAATGTTTGGGCTGAGAAACTCAGTCAGCTGTATTCTCCACTCATGTGCTGTAACTTCTAAGAATGAGGTGCTGAAGGATTGTAAGAATTGGGTGTTAAAAAGAATCCATTAATTTTTAAAACTGTATACCACAGAAGTTGTATATTTTGCTCCAGCACTGTTTTAGTCTTCCAAGAGAGACAGATGATTCTTTTATTTCACAAAATGTGTATGAATTTGGTTTTAGTTATAGCAATATCAGCTTATCATCCTTCATAGCTATAGATCTTTATCTCGTAGATGTGGTCCTTGTACCCTGTGTTGCGGTAGTTCTCGTGTAGGTACCCTTCCTTGGTTGCGATCAATTCACACAAGTTGTAACATGTTTATTTTTCTCTCCCTGGCTCTGTAGGTCAAGTTTTGAGAGTAGCTAGTAATTCTGTGTTTCTTATATTGTGATGTATAGATACCAATGAAAGTGTAATATTATGTACTAAGGTTTTTTTTCTTAAAATTCATGTACCCAAAGTGATAGGTGCATCATTTCTGTACATTTTTGAGAGCTTTATTATTTGTTCTAATTTTGTCCTATATGATTAGGGCTAAAATAAAGTCAAATTAAAGATTTGAGTATAATGGAGGTGCCTAAGTCTTTATTTCAATATATTTTTTGTAACCAAAGACAAAGCCACTTTGTACATTTATGTAGATTGTATAGATTGGTTTGTAGATACTGTATTACCAAAAGAAATAAAATTTGGTTAAAGCTTTAGTGTAATGTAATATACTGTATTGAGTTAATTGATACTACTGATAATCATTACAAATTTTGCCAGTACTCATCGGACAGTCATGGCAGCAGATACATAGGACTGGGGATATGGAAATAAAGTAGGCTCTGTTAAAGCCAGTATTTTAATCACAATTTATAATGCATATACAAGTAAGTTTTGAAATGAGTAAGACTTTTTATTATATGATGTAAATCATGCCTGTAAAAAGGACAATAAATATTGATGAAAACAGAGCCATGACTTTCAAAGGGTTCAGCTGTGATCTAAGCACTGGAAGAGTTCTAGGAGATGGTTTCGTAATGAATATGCAAAGGTCTAGTGTTCGGGTCACGGATGCTGATAGCTTCACTATTATGCATGTCTCTTGTCTGTCTGCTGACGAAAACAGCATTTGGTTTACAAAACACTGCTCTATTAATATGGTGAATAAAAAATTGGTCAGATAATAAATTTTATTTTTCCTTATAGTCACACGCTATCTACATTTTTGTTGAGGAAATTAAGTTCAATATATATACATTTTTGTTGAGGAAATTAAGTTCAATATACATATATATTTCACCAGTCACAGGAAGAGAAAAAATATTTACAAGGGGAATAAAATATGCCTAAATATCATTGTTCTTCAATATAAACACCATTAATAGTCCATGCAAAAAATCCAGTCACACTAATCTGAACAAGACTGAAGAGGCCTCTGCTACATATGGACTCTCAGATGAGAGTGTGTCTGCATTTCATTCTGTTGTGCAACTTCTCAGCATTTGAACAACTCCATGTTGCTCTTCCAGATAAGTAGGTGAATCATAGGCCATCTTTTTTCTCTTATTCTTTTTCAGTATTCTTTATCCTTTGTATTTTATTGCTGGGAACTGGGCTTCAGCCTTCCTCTCTGTAGGATGATTACTGAGATTTTGTGTTTACAGTATTTGCCATTATTTTGTGATTTGCCATCTTTTTTCTCTTATTCTTTTTCAGTATTCTTTATCCTTTGTATTTTATTGCTGGGAACTGGGCTTCAGCCTTCCTGTCTGTAGGATGATTACTGAGATTTTGTGTTTACAGTGTTTGCCATTATTTTGTGATTTTCCTATAAGTTAAAATTACACTTGAATTCACTTTTTGTATCAAGCATAACTGTGTGATGCCATAGTAACCTATTCAGTTTGGTTCTCTGCCGATTACTACTACTTTTGTAAGTCTTAATGATTATGGCATTTATGATTAAACTTTGAGAGTTTGTGAATGCTCTTTTTTTTCTCTTCAGGTGAAGGTAGGAGAGCTGTGAACTTTTCCATTATTTATGCCTTTCTACTAAAGTGGATCATGCTCAAGAGATAGCTGTGACTCCAGGCATTGATCTTCAGTCATCATCAGTAATCATTCAAGTGGTTATTTTAGGTGATGTTCACCATTCCAGATTTTCGTGGCCATTCATGAGCTTCCCTCTTACCACGAATTGCTTTGTTGGTCCCCTGGTCAAATAACATCTTGGCTTGCTCCTTCAACTGGTCTGTTGCCATCCTGCTGAAAGGGACGGTTTTCAGGACCATCATCTCTGCCAAGTCATAAGATAAGAATGTCTTCTTTCTTGACCATTTACCAAGCAAGCTCCTACTATTTCCAGATCAATGTCGGAAGATTCCAGGTCATCCAAGATCCCTTCTCCTGGTCCTTTGGATGTTTCAAAACTAGAGTGTTCCTGGGACCCAGCAAATCCACTCCATTGCAAAACAGGTTCTCCTGGTGGACTCTTAACAAGGGACCTGCAGAAGACCTAGGTACCCTACAAGATGAATCATCTGTCACCGAGGTGCTGGACTAGGTTTGTGGAATCTACTCTCAAGCATTTGTTGCAGCCTCAGGGAGCCTTCTGTGTTGGACATTCAAGGGCACAGTCCTCTCATGGACAAGCACATCTTGGCAATCATGAAGAATGTTCTGATGCAAGGCTGCTGTACCAGTTAAGGCTGTGACTAACTGCCCCATGGACACCCAACATGTTTTCCTTCAGTGTTATGAGATTCAGGGGCTGTAACTGAACCTTCTTAACCAACGATTGCCACCAAGGTGGAAGCATTGAACATTAAGTTTCCTTTTGCCCGGCTTTTGTCAATGTGTTGCCCTCTGAAAAGAGTGGGTGCCCTCTGGTACCAGAGCCCTTCTTAATAAGGTGATGTTAAGGCACGTCAAATGATCATCAAGTCCTTGGGAATAGCATCCATCAATTTCCATATCCCTCTGACCTTGTGTATATCCTCACTAACACTGCTGAAAAAAAGGAATAGCGCTTGCAAGGACCTCTCCAGCAAACTTTTGTAAATTACCAATGTCCAGTATATGAAGTAGAACTTCACCTGTAATGGTCTTTCTTCTGGTGAAAGCTTGTCTTCAAGGAGGAGATTAAGGGAGTACCATGAGTCCATTTATCTGTGTCAAGTGTGTGTATTGCCTTCCTTTCCCAGAAACCCACCCCCACCTTGCTGTCACTTTATCCAGCCTAAGCTCATGCTCACAACAGTGAGAGGTTTGAGCCTTAGATGTGGTCTGGTTCATGCTCAAGAAAAAGGCAATTTGGGAGCTGATTTTCAAGTCCCTGGGGTTCTGAAGCCTCCCAAATGCTTTGGGTTCACCTAGTGGAGATAATGGATTCTAAATAATCAGTGAGGAGATGTCTTTGCATTCTTGGGTAATTAAGTGCCTGTTTCCACAGGTGTTTACTAGGACCTTGGCACTGGTTGCAGATACAACAACACAGTCAGAATACAATTTTGCCATTGCTTGGGTGACTAGGTTATGGCATCTTCCAGGCAGGAGCTTCTTCCCTTTATTTCAGTAAGCCTTGGGCTGTTGCTCCCAGTGGATTGCAGGTAAATTGGAAGGAGCTGACCAGACCCCTTCCACAGAAATAACACACCTGGGGATGCTCTTCACCACAGTTCAAGAGCTTGTGCCATTTAATGACAGGATTTGTCAGTGCTTCACTGATTCCTGGAGTTTTATTTTCCGTGCAAAAACCTGGCAGGTACTGTGTGATAGGTCACCTGGTGTCACTACAGAAATTAGTTAGTTTCCTTTGGTTGCTTCTGGATGCATTCTATAAAATTGCAGTTGGCAGTGTTTTAAAGAGCCCCGTTAGTGTCTGATAATTCTCAGTACTAGTGATGGATAACATGCTAGATCTGTGATGGTGGCAGCAGATGGAAAATCTGTAGTGAGGAGATCCAGTAGTTCCTGAGAACCTGGAGGCCCTTCTGTCTAACGATGTGTCAACCAAGGACTAGATTCCCATCTCCTGGACCTTCAGGTGAGAGGAGTTTGTGTTCATAGGCAAGAACAATGCCTTCACATAAATGTGAAATTCAAGACCTCTGCCACTGAACAGTCATGAGATCTTTATGTAGAAGTCAAACATTTGGTTGAGTTCAACAATACAACAACCCCTGTCCTCTACATCAGGTGGACATCTGCTCCGAGACATCATTTCGTATAGTGGTGGTGTAGCTCTCTGCTCTCTGTTTGGGCAGGCTAGGACCAAGTTACCATTATCCTAGGGTTCATTCTGGGAGGTTCAAAATGTGGTTGTCAACCCACTGAGTTGGAGGTTCCACATGAGAAGAAAGTTCAACATTTTCATAAGTGAATATAAGAAGGCCCAAAAAACACTATTTAAACGTTGAAACCATATATTTCGGGCACTTGCTTCTGTGCCCCTGTTTACTGGTAGAATATGGACAGAGAAATGTTACAAGGGTATATATACAAAACATAAAGGTGTGGCCTTAAGGCTCCGATGGTATGACGGTGACTGTTTCCTAAGAAGAAGGAGAAAGACCAATTCCCTAGTGGTTTTTGGCCTCATTAGCTCCCGTTTGGTGATGGATCTGGAGGTCACATTTCTTGCGTCATCTTCTTCAGGAGGGGTCTGAGGATTAAGGCGTCGATGTCGTCAGACCCCTCCTGAAGAAGATGACCCAAGAAACGCGACCTCCAGATCCATCGCCAAACGGGAGCTAATGAGGCCAAAAACCACTAGGGAATTGGTCTTTCTCCTCCTTCTTAGGAAACGGTCACCGTCATACCATCGGAGCCTTAAGGCCACACCTTTATGTTTTGTATATATACCCTTGTAACATTTCTCTGTCCATATTCTACCAGTAAACAGGGGCACAGAAGCAAGTGACCGAAATATATGGTTTCAACGTTTAAATAGTGTTTTATGGGCCTTCTTATATTCATATTACACTGTAGTATTACAGGAAAAGACATTCATTTTCATAAGTGTTTGTCAGTTATGGGGAACACCATTCATTGGTATCTGGTAGACTTACTAAATTGGATCCAGCTGCTTGGGCGACGGATGTGATACTGCAGCTGTGGGATGCCCTGGGTGTCTACACTTTCCTCCCTTCAGCCTCCTCAGGCAGGTCCTTGCCAAGTTACAGGAGTCGACATGTATACGAGTCATCTTCATAACACCTCTGATTGTCAAGGTCTAGTCTCAGACAACCCCAATTGCATCAACAACTTGTTACACCATGCAGGACATCAGCAGCTAACCTTTTACCAGGGCAAGTAGGCAAAGTTCATTTACTTGTTGTGATGAATAGGAAACTCTTGAACATGATGCCTATATTCCCTTTACCTTCATTTCTTCATTACCAGAAGAAGCTGTTCTTGTCAGTGCTCAGGGGTTTTATAACAGTTCCTCTTTTGGCCCTTCATTTAACTTGAGTTGGATTTTATGCTCTGATTGGGATACCATAGACCTGATTTGTCACTTCAACAGGTCTGTCTCCAAGTTTGACATAAATCTCCTAGCGGGGATCTAACACTTGACTTAAAAAGTTTAAGTAGGCATACTTAGGTGCCTCTTCAGGAAGCCCAAACCTCTTCAAAGTATGTTGAGTTTTGGCTTTGATCTATTATTGTGATGTCCTCTAAAAGCTGGTACTCATTTGTTTGTCCTTTATTTTAGATTTTGTGGCTTGTCTCAATCTCCAGGCTTTTGCAATTTTCATGTTTCTCCTTTCAGCATCCCTGCCTTGCTAACCTCATCAGAGTAGAAGAAACTGTACCTTTCATCTTCCAGGCTCTTTCTCAATATGGGGTCTAGCAGCTTGGACTGTAAGCATATACAGTAGTTACATTCTCATACCACCAGGTTTCACCGAGGCTTATTCTAAGGTTTTGGATATTTATTTGTCATAACAAAAGATATAAAGACCACTGATGTCATACATTCTCTTCTTGAGTCGCTTTCCAGTGCAATTTGGAGCTTATTGCCACATTTCAAGCCAGAATGTTGAAGTGCCATTCAACTCTTACAAGATTCTATCCTACCTAGGGGATGTATATCTCAGGCATTTGGATGTTTATTTGTCAGCGCCGCCTGTCTAATAGTATCAGTTAATAGGACCTGTGCAAACCCCCCTCCTTTATCTGTTCTGGCATTATTGTAAGATGTCTTCCAGAGCATTTATCTTCATGCTAGAAGTTTGGTAAGACACTTTATCATCAATAACTTCCCCCTACTGAGTACACACTTTTGTTTTTACTTCCTTGGCTTCCTGACTGTGTAGTCCCTCTAGACTGCAGATGTAATTTTTTTCATCTTATTCAGCTTCATTCTTAATAACCATTTTCTTCAAGGCCTTGCCTGAACTGCTGTTCAGGCAACAGCAGATGACTGATAGCTCATTATTAAATGAGGTAATAATATTTTTTAACCAAATGGTTTTCACTTCAGTCATTAAATTTCTCACTTCCTCTCCCACTCCTGACGTGTAGTTCTGTTTTGGTTGCCAACAGTATGAATGATGTATATAGCATCATCAGAGGGTCTAGACATGCGCAGTGGGGCCTTGATCTTGATCCAACAAGTTGGTGCAATTGAAATTTCTAGTATAAGTTGAGCAACATTATAAATAATGCATAGAAGAAACATTGTTTTGTGTTATAAAATATTGTTACAACTTTGAACACTAAACCTCTTTGAGTTGTGGTTTTAAATTAATCATGTCCTATGTGTCTACAATAATATGTAAATCACAGAGTGGTAGTATTAAAACCACCTACAGTATTCAAAAACCTGCCTTATTATAACAAGGCATTTTAGATGTTATGGTTATTTTCTTTGACAGACCTTTAATTCTTAAAAAATTCTTAAGCTGAACAAATTTTATATGCCTTACACTACCCCATTCCCTTTGTTGTTGACAGACTATCTAAAGTTAAAGGTAATCACTAACAAAACAATCAATGGGCTAAAGAGGTAAGAGTGCACCAAATTAAAACAGTTGTTCTTGTGGTTTTAAGTTCTATAGATATCCATTAACAATATTTTCATATTTTAATGTGGTCTTCAGCAGAGCACTAGCTAAACTCTAGCTGGAAATAATTCTTTCCAGATTGGTAGTACAGTAAGTATGTCTGGCTCGCATACATAGCAATTTTTGATAGCATAGTTGCTGTTTGTCCTCAGAGGAGTTACTCACATGGTCCCCTCAGGGCTCCATAAGACAGACCAACCAACCTCAAAGAATTCTCTTCTAGTTGGTCTCAGCCATAATAGAGCATGTTGGCATAATGATAGCATATAAATGACTCAAGACAAGAGGGCTCTATCTCTTTGTCTACAGTGACTGCCTAGGTTCATCCCTTATCCTTGACACACTGATGTGGCAACAGCGCATATATGTCAGCCATTTTCCTCATTGCTTTTTTGGTCTTCACAGGGTGAACAAGCTCCATGTTTACGTTTGCTTATGTATTTCCCGAAATCTTATTTTGGTCACCATGGAAGAACTAACTCAAAAGAAAGTCAAGTGCATAGGTTTTGTAAAGTCCCCGTTAAGCGGGTTTTCTGTGGTGGTGACCCGTTTTCTTTGCCTCTCCTAGGATCGCCGCTCCTAGGATAACGGGTCACGCAGATTCAGCCATACCCAAACATTTAAATTGATTTATGTAAATATTTACCTGCTACCAACTTGTATATTATGTGTTTCTTTTTCTCAGGTATCAGAATGTATTCAGCTCCGTTATTGTCCATTTGTGTAACTCAAAGTGTGTTTGTTTATTGTATTTATTGTCAAATGTTATTGACCTCAGGTCACCCTAGTTCTCATTGTATTCCTCGGCGTGACGTCAGTCCGCCGCTATATAAACCGCCTACGTCCTCAGTAAAGTAGCAGTAACCTTATCCTGCTCGTTTCTTTCGCACCTCTTAAAGTGGTGACCCTGGAGTGGTTCCTGGAGCCATTAGCGGACTCACACGGCGACTCAGTCTTGGCTCCAGGAACTACCCACGCCACTAGCGGACTCATTACGGCGCTGTAACCAGCGTTCAGGCGTGCAAATCACCAACGTCATTAGCGGACTCACACGGCGTGCTCCCAAGCGCGTATTGACGCGAGTATCCACTCCAATAAGAGGGCGAGAGCGAGCATGGACATGGACATCCCCTCCCTCGTTCAGTTAACAGCAAACCTCGTGGATTCAGACGTTTACCTCCCGCCCATATCACCCGTGCCCTTCCCTGTGCCGCGGCTCTTGCGTTCCTCCACACCGCTACCCACGCCCCACACGCTGCCCTGCCCGGCAGGACAAACAAAAGCCGCCCTCGCCATAAAGCTGCTGCCTTTCACTCAGGGGAACCCGTCATCGTGGCTGTACGGGGTCGAGGGTCAGTTCAGGCTGGCGGAACTCACGGACGAGGTGCTACAAGCTGATGCAGTGATTAACGCCCTGCCGGAGGAGGTCTACAGGAAACTTGTGCCGTGGGTGTCCGCCGCACGCCCCCTCACCTACCGCCACCTGAAAACATCCCTCATCAAGACTTGCTCCCTGCTGGTCGCCGAGAGGGCCGCCCGCGCCCTCGACCTCACCATCAACCCACGGCAGGAACAGAGTGTCATGGAGTCGTGGGGCATGATCCAGGACCCTCTCATCCTCCCCGACACCGACAGCAACGGTAAGCAGTCCGAGATAAGCCTGTCGCGGGAGATTCTCCTCCTCCAGCTCCTCCCGGAGGTCCATACTCAGATCCTTAAGCCCCACACCATGCCCCTCAAGGTCTTGATCCGCACGGCACAGCAACTGACCGACTCCGCAAAGGCAGCGAAGCGGGCATCAGTGCCCGCACACCCCATCAGTTCCATTCAACAGGAGGAGGTCGCAGAAGAGGAGATAAGCACCGTCACCAGGAGGCGGCCACCGTATCATCACATATGGAACCCACCAGGCCCTTGCTACTACCACCAGCAGTACGGCAAGGTTGCCCGGAACTGCCAACCCCCGTGTTCATTTGCCCGTCCAAAAAATGGGGGAGGCGGTGACCAGCAGAACAGACCGCCATGGCAACAGAGGAACCCAGGAGCCCAGAGCCATTAGGCTTCTACGTCCGCGACACCATCTCCGGCAGGATGATGTTGGTCGACACGGGCCGTCAGATCAATATTTCCGCTGTCCAGGGAGGACCGCAAGCGCTCACTGGACCCGGCTGCCTTCCTGATGGTCGCCAACAGGTCCCCCATCCTCTTCTACGGCACCAGGCTTCTGTCGATCTCCATCCTTGGCCGGAGGTATTCCTGGAACTTCGTTGTCGCGGACGTAAGGACCCTGCTCCTGGGCGTGGATTTCCTCGCCCGCTTCGGGCTGGCAGTCGACGTTGGTCGCAAGCGTCTCCTCGACACTGACTCCTGCCAGTCCCTCCTGTTGGCAACGGGACCCAGCGCGCCTACCATCTGCTCCGTCGCCCCCCACCAATACACCCAGCTGCTGAACAAGTTCCCCGACGTATTCAGGACTGAACTCCGTCAGGTACCCGGGGCACCAGCAAAACATGGCATCTACCACAACATAAAGACGAAGGGCCCCCCTACACACGCAAGGTTCCTGAGGCTTCCCCCTCGGCGCCTTCAGGAGGCCAAGAACGCCTTCGCTGAAATGGAGCAGATGGGAATATGCAAGAAGGCCTCCAGCCCATGGGCCTCTCCTCTCCGTATGGTGCAGAAACCGGACAGCTCCTGGAGACCATGCAGTGACTACAGGCAGCTCAACCTCGCAACTGAACCTGACCATTACCCCCTGCTGAACATGCAGGACCTCACGGCCTCCTTCCACGGGGCCAAAACATTTTCTAAGCTGGATCTTTTAAAATCTTACTTTCAGGTACCAGTTGCTCCAGAGGATATCCCGAAAACCGCCATCATCACGCCTTTTGGGTCCTACATCTTCGCCTTTTCCACATTCGGCCTGAGAAACGTGGGGGCGACCTTCCAGCGGCTCATGGACAGCATCCTGGGGGATCTGAAGTTCTGCGTCTGCTACGTGGATGATATCCTCATATTTTCCAGGTCCCATAAAGAGCACCAGAGGCACATCCGGGGGGTCCTGCAGCGCCTGCAGGAGAATGGCCACATCGTCAGATTCGACAAGTGCACCTTCGGCGTCGAGAAAGCTGACTTCCTAGGCCACGAGATGTCCCCGGATGGTGTCCGCCCACTCACATCAAAGGTCGCAGCCGTCACCAGGTTCCCCGTCCCCACCTCCGTCAAGGCCGTCCAGGAGTTCCTCAGGATGGTGAATTACTACAGGGGGTTCATCCCCAGGATTGCACACACCATGGCCCCTCTGACGGAGATCCTGAAAGGCCAACCAAAATCCTTAGTGTGGGGACCCAGCCAGCAGCAGGCCTTCTCCCTAACGAAGGCCACCCTCGCCGAGGCAACCGTCTTGGCCCACCAGGACCCCAGCGCTCCCCTCCAACTGACGATGAACGCCAGTAGCGTCGCATGCGGAGCCATCCTGGAGCAGATCGTCAACGGCACCCCACAGCCCATCCCCTTCTTCAGCAAAAAGTTCAACCCTACAGAGGCCCGCTACAGCACCTTCGACAGGGAACTCTGAGCAGTATACCGGGCGGTCCGGCACTTCAAATTCCTCCTGGAGGGTACGCCCTTCACAATCTACACGGACCACCAGCTGCTGGTCCACGCCTTCACCAAGCAGGGGGGCGCATGGTCTTCCAGGCAGCAACGACACCTCGCAGCCATCGCAGAGTTCACCTCCTCAGTCAAATACCTCCCCGGCAGGAAGAACCCTGTAGCAGACACCCTCTCCAGAATTGAGCTCAACGTGGTGCAGCTTGGGATCAACTACGAGGACCTCGCCCGTGAGCAGACTGCTGACCCGGTGACTCCAGCCCACCGCACCGCCATCACGTCCCTAAAGTGGAGGGACATGGCCCTCGCCCTCGGGGGTCCAAACCTCCTCTGCGACATCAGCACTGGCCAGCCTCGCCCCCTAGTGCTCGCCTCCCGTCACCGCCAGGTATTCGACGTCATCCATGGGCTGTCCCACCCCTCCGGCAGGATGACGGCCAAGCTGCTGACAGAGAAGTTCATCTGGCATGGAATGTGGAAGGACGCAAGGGCCTGGACAAGACAGTGCCTTTGGTGCCAAACCAGCAAAGTTAGTTGTCACACCGAGTCCGGGGTAGGAGAGTTTCCACAACCTGGGCGGTGGTTTGGCCATATACACATTGACGTCGTTGGCCCTCTTCCCCCGTCAGGTGGGGCCAGACATCTCCTGACGATTGTCGACCGCTCAACCAGGTGGCCCAAAGCTACGCCCATGCAGGAAGCCACCGCCAGTGCATGCGCCGAGGCCCTCCTTTCCAGCTGGATCAGCCGGTTTGGCGTCCCAGACCACATAACCACCGACAGGGGCCCTGCCTTCCTGTCCAAATTGTGGTCCGCCCTGGCACGCCTGCTGGGGGCATCTCACCACACCACCACCGCCTACAACCCTGCAGCTAACGGCTTGGTTGAGCATTTCCACAGGTCCCTGAAGGCGTCCCTCATGGCCCGCTGCACCGCTGAGGATTGGAAATACCAGTTGCCATGGGTCCTCCTCGGGCTGAGAACTGCCCCCAGAGCCAACGGCGACCCGTCCGCAGCTGAGAAAATCTACGGAAAGCCTCTCGTAGTCCCGGGCGAACTAGTCACAGAGGACCGCCACAACCCATCAGTCCAGAGGCTTCACGATATAGTCGGTAAGTTCACCTCCTGTAAGTGGACATACACTGACAGGTCAGTTGCCTTCATGCCGCCTGGCTTGTCCTCCCACCACTCACGTCTTCATCAGGGATGACGCCGTCCGCCCACCACTGACCAGGCCCTACAAGGGACCCTTCCGTGTGCTGGAAAGGAATAACAAGGCTTTCCGGCTCGCCCTTCATGGAAAGGATGACTGGGTGTCGGTCGACCGCATCAAGCCCGCCCTCCTGGAGGAGGATACAGACGTCACTGCACCACACCCTCTGCCTGAGCAGTCGTCTCCGCAGCCGGGCCGCCGCAGAAAGAGGACGCGCGGCGCCCGGAAACATCCGCCCACACCCGCAGCCAGCCGCTCCCACGCTCAGCGCAACCCTCCGCTCACTTCACGCAGCCGCGGCACTCTTCAATGCCCCAGCAGATACATCGATTAATCAGACATTACCCATGTCTTGTGGGGGGGAGTATTTGTAAAGTCCCCGCTAAGCGGGTTTTCTTTGCCTCTCCTAGGATCGCCACTCCTAGGATAACGGGTCACGCAGATTCAGCCATACCCAATCATTTAAATTGATTTATATAAATATTTACCTGCTACCAACTTGTATGTTATGTGTTTCTTTTTCTCAGGTATCAGAATGTATTCAACTCCGTTATTGTCCATTTGTGTAACTCAAAGTGTGTTTGTTTATCGTATTTATTGTCAAATGTTATTGACCTCAGGTCACCCTAGTTCTCATTGTATTCCTCGGCGTGACATCAGTCCGCCGCTATATAAACCGCCTACGTCCTCAATAAAGTAGCAGTAACCTTATCCTGCTCGTTTCTTTCGCACCTCTTAAAGTTTAAGTCCTAGTGGAAAGTTTTAGGTTTAAACATTTTTAGCTGGTAGCTTTGTTTTTTTTAAAGTTGGGAGCTGGTGTATCTCCTACAAGGCGAGAAGTTAGGTTTGATTTCTTGGCTACAGTACCATGCTGTTTTCTCTTTTTTCCTGTCTGACAAGTGATATTTAACTATAATGCAATACAGTAATAATAATAGACTTTTTTTTTAAATCATTAGTTTATAGCCTTTTACCATTAGTAGAAATGTTTGGCTACTTACTCGCTTGAATGGTGGTAGCTTCTCTTTTACAAAATGTGGCTGTGATATCAATTCCCAATCATGCTCAATTTCCAAACTTTGGCATTTAGTAAAAGCCAGTTTGTCATTTGTAGTAACTAATAATCGAACTAAGTGGTTTTGGTAATAAAGTTCCCCATTTATCCTTAATGTCCTGGAACTTGTATTCATTTTGCATATCTACTTTCAACAGATACTACTCTGCCGATAGTCATGTCGCTGTAAGAAAATTCTCGTGATGGTTGCTTTTCCTACGTGATTATTAAATTTTACAGTTGCACAATAACGGGCTTTGGCAAACAAATTAAACTTACACCTGGTTTATATAAAGAATTTTTGCCACAATATTTCCTTTAAGGTACCTTCTTATGTAGCCTATTGTTTTTACTTGCGGCTTATGAGTAGACCCAGTAAACAAAATCATAATACTACAGAAATAAAATTTGTAGTATACAGTTAGCTTTGTCTTAATTGAGTGGTGTAACATTTGAGAGAAATTACTTTTAAGGCAAAGTTGTGTATTAATCATGAATATTTTAATGCATTGTTGTGATTCCTAACAGTATACTATACTATGCTACATACTTGTGACCAAGTCAGCCTGTTTTATGTTTAGTGTGCTCCACCTATACAGTGATTATAGGCAGTTAGCACCTGGTAGTTTCTAATAAAATGCTTGTTCCTTTAATCACTACAGGGCTGCTATTATGCAAGACCCACAGATTACTTGTGCCGCAACGAATTGCTTGGTCCGCTTTTTGACTGTGTATGGCTCATACTACCTTCCATGAACACAGCCCTTGTATGATAAAGGAGAATTTGTTTGGTTGCCAGACATGTGTGAAATATGTAATATGCTCTTGATGGCAAGCTTTAATGATGAAAGGGCTTGCTTTAAGCTGTCTCAATGGGTCCTAGGTTTCAGTAGAGGTACAGAAGGAGGAGACTGCATCTTTCCAGCAGAACTCCGGTAGTGTATTTCCTTCCCTGTCCAATCAGAATCCATGTTTGGGCCCATACCCCAAACCAATGGTTCCTAGTACCTCCCAAGTTGACTACTCTGATGGAGAAGAAGAGTCTTTCCCTGGGAGAGACGTCACTGATATCGGACATGATGTAGATATAGCCACTGAAACTGCCCCTCGGAACCTGGAAGGACCAGGTACGTTGTCTTCTGCTGTACATGAGAGAGATATCTCAGATGAGAATCTTCCCTCTCCCATGCAGCAACCAGGCTATGAAGGGGATCCTGATAGGGTCCACCCAACCCCATCTCAAGTGTCAGTAGTATCTTCTAGGGGGTATGTGTTTATCCAAGACCTATTCTGCCAGGTTGTGGTGATACGACTGCCTTGGCACATTCAGATCATGCAGGCGCTCTGATAGGGAAATCCTGCTCGCTGTACTTGCTGAATTCCATGAGGAAATTATGAGCAGTATCAAGGATGTCCTTGCTACTAATATATCCGAGACGCTATCCATGATGCCCAAGAGGAAAGCAGGTCAGTCCTGGATACTGAATTAGATGTAATGTGTAAAAATTTCTTAGCCTTTAAATGAGAGAATAAGTGGCTGCACAGTCTGCCCGGGCAGAGATTGGCTCTCTTACCAAAAAGCTTGAGTCATGGGAACATGGTGATATAAATCTCAAACCTGAAAAGAAGTTGAATAAGTTGTCTAAATCCCCATTGAAAACTGAAGTATTAAAAGATAGCTTATCCACTTCCAGAGCTCCGACTGGGAGCAATAATACGGCCAGTTTGGGCTATAAAACTTCGATTCAGAAGGTAGTATGGGCACCAATATCCACTCTTGACAATGCTGTAATGATAACCCTTGGTATGACGCCTGAATGTGTAGCCTTTCACCTGATGGCAAATACCTTATTAATGAAAAGAAAACTATGACTGAAGTTGAACACGTAGAACTTTAGGGCAGAGCAGCTTTTCCTATTATTATTATTAAAATAGTTTAACCAGACTACTGAGCTGACTATCAGCTCTCGTTAGGGCTGGCCCGAAGGATTAGGATGAAATACCATGTCTAGGCCATAGGTTTAGAACTGGGACCAAATAGGTTATTCGTGTGATGATGAATAAATGAAAATGAAGTTTGAAAGAAAAAATTGCATTATGAACTTGTAAAGTCCCTGCTCAATGTGTTCTCTGTTGAGAACGTCCCATTTTCTGCTGTGCCTTTCCACGACCTGAGGTCGGGCGGAATATATATTTATCATCATAATTGTAAACTGTGTATATGTTGTCTTTCTAAGCAATCATGTATTATGTACAAGTAATAAGTTATTTATTTTGGATGTCAGACATTGTTTATCACTATGTTCTCTGTATGAACCTGTCCTGTTTTTTAAGGAATTAGTTTGTACCAGTGGTCTCAGCGAACTACGCAGACGTCCGCATCCCGCTTTATAAGCAGCTAGTTTTCATAAATAAATCAGCAGTACTTGTCCCCTTGCTCATTATTTCGCACCTCTCTCACAGTGGTGACCCCCGGGGTGGTTCCTGGAAGCCATTAACGGACCCAAACGGCGACTAAGTCTTGGCCCAATGAACCTAATCCACGCCCCTGATGGACTAACTACGGTGCTCTAACAAAGCGTTCGGGCGTTAACCGACCCTTGTTGGCAGGTCGCCAACTTCATTAGCGGACCCACACGGCACGCCTCCCCAGGGTCGAGGGGCAATTCAGAATAGCATGCCTGACTGACGAGGTGTTGAAGGCGGACATCGCCATTAATGCCCTCCTGGCGAAGATTTATAAGAAGATAGCCCCTTGGTTGATGATGACGCCGGTTCCCGCCACCTTCCAAGAACTGAAATCCACTCGCCGAGACTTGCTCCCTGCCGGTCTCCGAGAGCTGCCTGCCCTCGACCTCGCCCCTCAACCCCGGCAGGAGGGAAACCTCTTGGAAGTGTGGCACGCCCTCCAGGACCTCCTCCTCCTCCCTGAGACTGACAGCAGTGGCAGGCGCAAGGAAATCAGTCCGTCGAGGGAGATCTTCCTGCGGCAGCTACTACCGGAGGTCCGTGGGCAGATCACGGACACGTACACCCTGCCGGTTGAGGACCTAATCAGGTTGGCACAGCAGCTGACGGACTCCACGAAGGCGGCCAAGCGGGCGACCACACCTGCACACTTCGCCAACTGCCTCCTGCCGGAGGACCCCACCACAGAGCCCGTCAACTCCATTGAGCAGAAAAGGCCGTCCCACCAGCAGAAGAGGGAAGGGCCAGGACTATGCTACTTCCAACGGAGGTTCGGGAGAGCCGCCCGGAGGTGCGAAGCCCCTTGCCCTTTCTTCCCTTCAAAAAATAGAGGCGGCGGCGGCCAACCCCACAGGCCGCCGTGGCAGCAACAACAAAAATACCCAGGAACCCCTTACCGGTAGGGTTCTACATCCGCGACGCGATCTCCGGCAGGATGATGTTGGTCAACACCAGAGCCATGCCTTCGGTGTTTCCACCTTCAGGAGAGGACTGCAGACGACCGCCGGACCTGACTACCTGCCTGACGGCCACAAACGGGTCCCCCACCCTCTCCTACAGCATCAAGCTCCTGTCGATCTCCATCCTTGGATGGAGGTACAGCTGGGAGTTCATCATCGCGGACGTCAGGACTCCACTCCTGGGGGCGGATTTCCTTGCCCACTTCAGTCTGGCAGTCGATGTCGGCCGCAAATGCCTGCTGGACACCCAGTCCTCTTAGTCCCTGCCCTTGTTGCCAGGCCCCAGGGAGCCCGCCATCAATTCCATCATGCCCCACCAGTATGGTTCCCTCCTGAAGGAATTCCTGGAGGTCTTCAAACCTGAGCTCTACCAGATGCCCAGGGCTCCTGCCAAACATGGGATACACCACTACATCAAAACAAAGGGGCCCCCGACGCACGCAAAGTTCTGACAACTTCCCCTGTAGCGCCTTCAGGAGGCCAAAAAGGCCTTTGGTGAGATGGAGAGAATGGGCATAGGCAGGAAGGCTCCCAGCCCGTGGGCCTCCCCCATTCACATGGTGCAGAAAGCGGATGGCACCTTGAGGCCCTGTAGCGACTACAGGTGGCTGAACCTTGCAACAGAGCCCGACCACTATCCCCTGCCAAACACGCAGGACCTGACAACCTCTTTCCATGGGGCCAAAATATTCTCAAAAACAAATTTTTTAAAATCATATTTTCAGGTACCAGTAGTGCCAGAGGACATCCCCAAAACTGCCATCGTCACGCCCTTCAGGTCCTACGTCTTCGCCTTATCCACCTTCAGCCTGAGGAACACGAGTGCGACCTTCCAGGGATAGATGGACAGCATCCTGGGGGACCTGGACTTCTGCGTCTGCTATGTCGACGATATCCTAATCTTTTCCAGATCCCATGAGGAACACCTGCGACACATCCGGGAGGTCCCGCAGCGCCTGCAGGAAAGTGGATGGATGGATGGATGTATGATATTTAGGGCAAAAGCCCAGGCACTGGGGCCAACAAGGCCATTCAGCGCCGTAATGGAAAGAAAATAAATTATGTTAAAGTTATGAATTCATGAAGGAAATGATTAATAAATAAAATGAAGTGATGTGACCAATAAATAAGGGTATGAAGTTTAATGAATGATGTGCTATATACAAAAAAAAAAAAAAAAATTAATGTCATTAAAATTCTACGTGATGTAATAAATTAAATAGAGTGGATTCTTGGGGTGTTTTGCAGCATAGTAATACCTTCTCTCCTATATTCTTGTGTTGATCGGTGTTTATAATTTTTTTTTTTTTCTTGACCGTGGTAGGATATTTGTGTGGTTATTGGTGTTCAGTGTATTGGTTTGTTTTTTGGGTATATTTTGTGAGATACATTTATATATTTACTTGTGTGTAATTAATTTACTATGGCTGATTTGAATATCCCGGAGCTCTTGAGTGGAGAGGGGTGGCAGGACAGGTTGGCAGAATTGAATAAGCCTGATTTAGAGAGTGTAGCAGAATTTGTTGAAATTGAAAATCCTGGGTCTGTTAGGAAGGGCTTGTTGCTGCTTAATGTTTATGAAAAGGTTAAGGTGATGAAGGCAGACGGTAAACCAGAGACTAGGCAGGTGGAGGAAGCGGTGTCAGTAGAAATTTTAGATAGGCAGATTCAGTTGAAAAGAATGGAAATAGATCTCCAAAGGTTGAAGGCTGAGGAGAGAGAGAGAGAGAGGCAGCACGAACTTGCTATGCAAGCATTGAGTAATAGGGGGTTCTTCTTCTTCCCAACATAATGTGTCTGCAATGCCTTGTATTAATCTAACTGAAGCTCTAAAGTTAGTCCCAAATTTTCAGGAAGTTAACGTGGCAGAGTTTTTTGTTTCTTTTGAGAGAATAGCTTCAAGGTTGGAATGGCCAAAAGAGTATTGGACCACTCTTATTCAGAGTAAATTGTTAGGTAAGGCCCAGAAAGTTTACGTTACCTTGGACGAAGATCTGTCTTCAGATTATGATTCTGTAAAGGCCATAGTTTTGAAGGCTTTCTGACCTTTTAGCATTGTGTGGGCCTGCCTTATTCTTGATTGATTTTGAACTATCTCTGGATTACGATACCTGCCTTTCATCAGTTGCTGCTGCTTTGGGAGATTGATTTATTCTTCAGTCTACGCCCTTGGTCCAGTAACACTGCCAAGGGGACCTCTCTGCCAACTGGTAAGGTGTGATTGCCTGTCGGACGGCCGTGTCCGTTGATCGCCTTCGCGACGTTAAAGTGATTCTATCTTCTGTCTACGCCCTTGGTTCAGTAATACTGCCTAGGGGACCTCTCTTACGCTTGGTAAGGTCTCAGTATATATATTATGCCCCTCGACCCGTGATTTGAAGGCTGGTTTACAGCTCACTTAAGGGAAGCAGTTTTTTTTATAAACATTTAGTCTGTATTAAGTTAGGTTATTCTGTCTTTTCGACATCCTATTACTTTCAGGGCCCTCTCTTTAAAGTGTAATTGTATAGCCTATCTTAATTTGGTGTAAGAGTGTTTGTTATTCGATGTTTTCAGTGTGTGGTTGATTTTTGTGTTCATTTAATGTATTTTGTAAGAGGCTCAGTGGTCATTTCTTTCTAAAAAGTTTGTATTAAATATTAAGGTTTTATTTTCAGCTTTTACTTATCCTCCTTGATTCCATCTCTGTACACTCTGTTGCGGCCATTCCACCTATTGTGGACTTGGTCGTTAGTGACTTTATTTGTATTTTAAGAGACTTGTGTATGTTCAACAAATGTACCTTCCGCGTCGAGAAGGTGGAATTCCTGGGCCAAGAGATATCCCCCGAGGGCGTCCGCCCAATGTTGTCGAAGGTCGAAGCTATCAAGAAATTCCCCACCCCCACCTCCATCAGGGCTGTACAAGAATTCCTCGGAATGGTCAACTACTACAGAAGATTCATCCCAGGGACTGCTCACACCATGGCCCCCCTGACGGAGGTCCTCAAGGGATGTCCAAAATCCTTAGTGTGGGACCCCGACCAGCAGAAGGCCTTCCTTCTGATGAAGGCCGCCCTCTCCAAAGCAACATCTTTGGCCCACCAGAACCCCAATGCTCCCCTCCAGCTGATGACAGACGTCAGCGACGTCGCCTGCAGAGCTGTCCTGGAGCAAGTCATCAGGGGGAACCCTCAGCCCATCGCCACCTTCAGCAGGAGGTTAATCCCCACCGAGTCCCACTATAGCACCTTTGAAAGGGAACTCTTCGCAGCATACCAGGTGGTACGACACTTCAAGTTCCTCCTGGAGGGAACACCCTTCACAATTTGGACCGACCACCAGCCGCTGGTCCATGCCTTCACGAGGCTGGGGGACGCATGGTCCTCTAGGCAGCAGCGGCACCTCGCGGCCATCGTGGAGTTCACCTGCACCATCAAATACCTCCCCCGCAGGAAGAACCCTGTAACTGACGCTCTCTCGAGGATCGAGATTGACTCAGTACAGCTCGGGATTGACTATGAGGACCTCGCCTGCGAACAGGCTGCTGACCCTGAGACCCCTGCCTACCATACAGCCATCACGTCGCTAAGGTGGAAGGACGTGCCCTTCGGCTCAGGAGGATCAACATTGTTGAGCGACGTTAGCACCGGACGTCCCCGCCCCCTGCTGCCCGCCTCCAGACGTCGGCTGGTCTTCGACGTCATCCACAGCCTATCCCACCCCTTCATAAGGACAACAGCCAGGCTGCTGATGGAGAAATTCATCTGGCACGGCGTACGGAAGGATGCAACGGCCTGGGCAAGGCAGTGTGTGCAGTGCCAGGCCAGCAAAGTAGGACGGCACACCGAATCTGGAGTGGGCGAGTTTCCCCAGCCAAGGAGACGCTTCAGGCACATCCACGTCGACGTAGTGGGTCCTTTTCCCCCATCAGGATGAGCCAGATACCTTCTAACAGTGGTCGACTGCTCCACCAGATGGCCCGAAGCTACACCCATGGAAGAAGCCACCTCCAGTGCGTGCGTGGAAGCTCTCCTCTCCAGCTGGATCAGCCAGTTCAGTGTCTCAGACCACTTAACAACAGACAGAGGACCCGCCTTCCTGTCCGAGCTGTGGACCGTCCTGGCATGCCTGATGGGGACCACTCACCACAGCACCACCACCTACAACCCCGCAGCCAACAGAATGGTGGAAAGGTTCCACAGGTCTCTGAAGGCGTGCCTCATGGCTCGTTGCTCCTCTGAGAATTGGAAGTACCAGCTGCCCTGGGTCCTCCTCGGGTTGAGAACCGTGCCCAAAGCCAACGGCGACCCCTCCTCGGTGGAAAAAGTCTACAGGGAGACCCTGGTAGTCCCAGGGGAACTCATCACAGAAAACAGAGATGACATAGGGATGCATAGGCTCCATGACAGGGATGGCAAGTTTGCCCCCTGCCAAAGGACATTCACCGACAGGACGTCCCCCTTCATGCCCCCCCGGGCTATCCTCTGCCACCCACGTCTTCGTCAGGGATGACGCCATGCGCCCACCCTTAACCAGACCCTACAGAGGACCTTTCCTTGTACTGGAAAGAAACAAGAAGGCATTCTGAATAGCTGTCCACGGGCAGGAAGACTGAATATCTGTAGATCATCTCAAACCCGCATTCCTGGAGGAGGACGCCGGAGGCGGTCCCCAAAGCCTTCCACAGGGTATGGCACCCCCTCGGACAACCCCGTGCGCAGGAGAGGCGCGGGCGTCCCCGGAAGCCCCAGAAACCAGACAGGAAGACACCCCAACAAACCGCTCCAGGGAGTGCCGAGGAAGGCGACCACCCTCTCCAGTTGACATCGAGGAAGTGAGGCCCCCTTCATCGTCCCAGCAGATACCTGCTTTGATCAGACGTTACTGAAACACGTTTTCCATCATAATCATAAATTGTATATTTTATTGTCTTTCCAAATGATCATGCTTTATGTACATGTAACGAAGTATTTATGTTATGTAGCAGACATTATTGATCACTATCTTTTCTGTATGAACCTGTCCTGTTTTTGTAGAGAATTAGTTTGACCTCAGGTCACCTGTAAATCTTTGTACCCCGCTTTATAAGCAGCTCGCTTCATCAATAAACCAGCAGTACTTGTCTTCCTGCTCATTATTTCACACCTCTCTCACAAGTTCACAGTCTTCAACACTGTTGTATCTTTTCTATAATGAATCTAGAAACATTGATTTCTTTTGTATTTCTACTTCTAGATTTGGTAATATCACTGTGCCTTGGACACTGTTCATGGTATCATGCCTTGTAACACTTATATTTATGTTCTCTACCTTTTTAATGTTTTGAGAGTCTTCTGACTGGATTCTGGTTGTTGTTTCAACCAACCATTCCCTGTTTGTAATTTTTCTTATGCTCATCTCTTGTGATGGGCATCAGTTCAACAAGTAATTTTCCAGTTTTAATAAGGATATATCTTGGTCAGCTTGTAAATTCAAAAACCTTGACCAGTTTGATTCTCCAAAAGGGAATCAAAGTGAACCAAGGTTGAGTCATGTCCATATTTTCTTTTTATTCTTTTAGGCTCCAAAGGGCTCATAGTTGAAAAGTTTGAACTGTTTTTTGTTCCTTTTTTTGATGGGGACACAGGCACAGAAACATCTGGCTCAAAGGAGAATGGTTCCATTGTAACAATGCCAGGTTTTTTTTTTACAGGGATATATCTTTTTTCTCGCATGGGTCATGAACATTTAGAGAATTTTCAATGGGTCATCAACATTTAGAGAATTTTCAATCTCCATGGTGGGTCCAGAGGTCGTCATCTGTGCCAAAACAGTATCATCAGAGGGCCAAGGGGTACTCAACTCTTTATTGTTACTATTCATAAAGATTGAATAAAAAAAAAAAAAAACTGAAAACTTTAAAAGGTATCATTGGCCTTTCATGGGGTTTATTCTTCCACTAATGGCACAAGTGAGAGCTGACTCCCAGATGCCCGCCCCCTACCTACCCCACAGGGGATGGCACAATACGATTAGAGTGGCCCAAGTGTAAGCCGAACCTGCTTGCTAGGACCGAGAATATTACAAGAATACAATCATCCCCACCCTAATTGTATTGTGGGCAAACCGGATAGAATGCTGAGAGTTCTATCCCCAGAGCCAGACCCCCCTGGAATCCATGGCCCAGCCGCTCTGCCATTGAGATATCAATCTGATATCTCTCAGGTCTGAACATTATCAGTAGTTGATGATCCTACCACAGTCCTCACTATTTAGCCTCGGATATAAACCAATTCCCAGCTATGATATCTTTTCCTCTTTATCAGGTCCAATGAATTTTAGCTAAAGTGGAAAATTCCACAAAAATTAATCCAAATAAATATAGAATGGTATACGGGACTCTTGGACTCAAATCTGGGAACAAATTCCTGGGGTTCAAGAGCCTCTCACCATGTCAAGGTGGTCCCACATCGAGGGGGGGCAGCTTTTCCTAATACTGAATAGAGTTTGGTCCCTCCTTCAATAGGAATTCAGAAACTGCCGATGGAGATAGCTATCCTACTTATGAATATAGCATTGAAAGCCATATAAGAAACCTTTTACCATTTTAATGGAAAATATAGTTCTACAACTATTTTAGAAGACCAATATGCTCTCCAGGTAGCCCCAGCTTCTATTCCTTCACTTTTACAACAATCAGTCAAGTGAAGGCAGATTTTTAGAATTTTGTGTTACCGGTAAGCGAGACTTAATGGCAGAAATAAAGCTATTTGTCTCTGCCATTCCAGTATCTGATAATTCTACTAAGAAATGGACAACACTTGTCCTTCATTTTGAGAGAAAAAAGCTCCCTCTGGATGTGGTTACTCAGGAATTTGGGACCCCTATGAGAAAAATCTCAGATGGGACAGCCATGGTTGAATTTCATGCTGGGCGCCACCTCCTAAATATTATTACTAATACTACTATGCCAGAAAATGTTTGCTGCTGTAGCCCAAACACTTAAGAAGACCCTATGGAGAGCACTCTATGCTTTTCTGGAGTGGAGTGTCACATTAAGGCTCAAAAGGAAACATCAGTGGGCTCCAGTATGTTACTCCCCAGTGTAAACCTCCTTATTACATTCTTCCCCCATCTGTAGGGACTTTTATGAGGAGTTTGTTGTTGCTCAGCTCACTGAACGAGCCCAACAACAGAACTGTACAATGCTCTTCTTGGAAAAGGGGAACCCGGAAGCAACAGACTCGAGAGTTTCCTCTTCCTAAGATGAAGTAAGCTTGTTATGACTCGGAGCCATAAAGCCTTCAGTCACTTCTAAAGGGTCCTTTCAATAACAGAAGAAGGGACAACAGCAGCAACAGCACCCCTTTCAAAGTGTACAAAGACACTCCTACCAGAGAAAAAGAAAATCAACTCATTGACTACTTATTAAAGGCAAGGGAAAAGGTGGAACTCAATTGGACTTACATGGTCGGGGGTTGTTGTCTTCAGCATCATGCAATGGGAGGTCTCCCCTTGGGGACACAGTATTATCTTCAATGGGCTAGGGTGAAATGGTCTCATCCTCCCCACCCTTTCAAGGGGTTTTTCCAAACACCAGACCCCTCCTTGGAAAGAATACATGGAGAAGGCCCTCTTAAAGGGAGCAAAAGAGAAACATGTATTTATTTGCTACCAAGAACGTCTCTTCAGCATCCCCAAGAAGGATTCCTCCAAATGAAGCGTGAGCCTCGACCTGTCAGGCTTGAACAAAAACATTGTTTGCCACATTTTCCAGATGACTACTGTTGCCCAAGTACGTTCAATCATTCTGCAAGGAACCTGGACCGTCTCTATAGATTTGAAAGACGCATACTGGCACGTTCCCATTGCTGTTCCCTTCAGCCCCTTCCTAGTGTTTTGGATAGGGAAGGAAATGTACAGATTCAAAGTCACACCCTCCAGGTTAAACATTGCCCAAGAATTTTTACAAAATTAGCAGCAATAGTTGTCTGGGAATTCAGACCTAGACAACTGGCTAATCTGCGGCCCACCAGAGAAGAGTGCTTACGAAACCTGAGAGTGGTAGTCAACAGACTCCAGTCAAAAGGTTTTATAATAAATTGGAACAAATCCCACCTTACACTCAGCAGATATTTTCTGTGGCTGGGACTTTGTTGGGATACTCTTCGTGGTCAGTTGTCTCTTCCCACCAATACTCAAATCATAATAAAGAAGGACATGAAAAGGTTCCTTGCCAAGCCCAATTTTTCCAGATGACAGTTGGAGTGTGTGTTGGGCCTGTTACAGTTTGCAACTGTGGAAGACCCAATCCTCAGACTGCAACTAAAAAATGTAAACAAAGCCTGACTCTCGCATCCAAGAAAAAAGATTCGTGATTGCCTTCATCAGAGGAGTCAGAGAGTTGGGACCTGGAAGGGGTCTCTGGCAAAACAGGTAGACCTGACTCCACCGTCTGTACGAGTGATAATAGACGCTCCTCTACTTCTGAGTGAGCTACGTTCCAAATGGCTGTTCATAAGTTCATTTTATTCGTAAGTTCAATTTGGTATACACAAAGTCAATACGTACAGCACTATTTATGTTTTTTCATATTAAAACCCAATACTAGTACTATTACTGTATTTTATAGAGCATTTTATTAATACAAATGGTATGTAAAACCTGACATTAAACAAATTAATGATAATAATAATACAATAAAGTACATGCATAGTTTTGTCAACTTGAAACTGGTGTCGAAGGCTTGTCGTGATGGATGATGAGAGGGGGAGGCCAGTGTGGAATTAATACTGTACAGGGGTGGCGGGTCATCAACGTCGTCTTTGTTTTCTTCAGTTTCTTCAGTAAGAATTTCTTCATCACTTTCCTCTTCATTTGGGGAGGAAGCAGTCATTGGAGGTGGGGAGGCTCTTGAGGATGAAGGCACTGGTTTAAAGAATTTGTCTACAGAAGTTTGCATGTTTCTCTTTTCTTTTTGTCGTATATGATATGATGACACTGGAAAGCATCATTGACTGTTATTGCTACTTTTGAGAATTTCTCAACATTGGGGTCCTGATTCTCAAAAATAGTCAACACTTTTTCTAGAAGAGAAATCCCTCGGCCATCAATTTTGTTTCAAACTTCTTTAAAGGAACAAGTTCTTCTTCATGTTCTTGTGTTTTTTGCATTTCTTCCAGTTCCATCAAATCCTCATTCATCAACTCCTCTGAATGACTGTCAAACAGCTCTTGAAAGTCCTCTTCCCCATGTTAAGCTGTAACTTTTCACTTATGTCAATGAGACTGTTAAGGATTCCCTTTTCCTCCTCTTCTTGATTAAACCCACTGAAATCATTTATAAACTGTGGGCATAAGGCCTTCCATACTCTATTCATGTTGTTGTCACTTACTTCACGCCATGCAGCATCAATGTTCTTTACATAATTGTAAATGTTCTAACCCTTCCAGAAGTCACTCAAGTTAATGTCTGTGTCATTTATCTCCTTAATGCTTGCCTGTAAGTGCGGCGAGTATATTTTTTGAAATTTGCTATTACACCCTGATCCATTGGCTGAATGAGTGGCATTGTGTTTGGGGGTAAATAAACAACTTGAACATCCGGATGGAAATCATCTAAGTGCAGTGGGTGACCAGGGACATTATCCAAAATTAAGAGAATCTTGAAAGGAATGTTATTCTCTCTGCAGTACAGCTTGACTTCAGGGATAAAGTGATGAAAAAACCAGTCCTCAAATACAGCAAGAGTCATCCAGGCTTTCTTATTGGACATCCAGATTATGGGTAGAGAACTTTTTGTGATATTTTTCAGCACCTGTGGATTTCCTGCACAATAGACAAGATAGACAAGAAGAGGTTTTAGCTTCATGTCTCCCGAACAATTGCCACCCAGCAGTAATGTTAGCCTATCCTTCGCCGCCTTAAATCCTGGCATTGTCTTCTCTTCACGGCTGATGCATGTCTCGTCTGGCATTTTTTTCCAAAAAAGACCTGTCTCGTCTATATTAAAAATTTACTGAGGGGTATAACCTTCCTTATCAATTATTTCCTCGAGTGTCTTGGGAAATTTTTCGGCACTCAATGACTCACCACTTACAGACGTGTTGCAAGTTGGCTGGTTTTTTGAAGCAATGAAACCATTCATGACTTGCAGCAAATGTTTCATCTTTAGCACTTTTACCAGCCTTGGCCTTCAAGTCATTGAAAAGTCTCTGGTATTCCATCCAGATACCCAAAAGTTTTTCCATTTCTTCTACCACCCTTTCCCTTCCCTTACTTATAATTGCTGCCTGCATTGGCACACCACTTTTCATGTTCCATAATTTTGTCTTTGTTCTTCAAAATTGTGCAAGTAGTCGAGTGATCCATATTATAATGGAGCACTATGTAAACCATTTTTTCACCACTTTCTGACTTCTTTAGTTTCCATTGAGATGGCTTGCTGCTTTTTAACAATACCATTTTCATCACTGGCCTTGTGCTTTCCATTAGCCATGATAGATAACGGATGCAATAAATATTTAACGATAAAATCTGACAAATGAATTGCTGCATAGGAGCTGAAGTCTCAGCACTAGCATAGGTACAAAGAATATGGGATGCTTAGTGGCATCAGCTACAGTGCTATTCAGCTTCAGTAGTGGCAGAAATTGTAACTAAGTCGAGGCAGGCCCTCACAACAAAATTTACACTTGTGGGTCGCAACCTAGAGCGCTCCGAACAAAAATTGAATTTACGAGCATGAATTTTTGATCTCTGAAAGTTTGTAATTTGAAAGTTCATAAGTAAAGGAGTTTCTACACACGGATGCCTCCTTCACAGGTTGGGGAGGCCATTGGTTGGGGTTCGTCAGGTAACAGGAAGGTGGTCACCTGTTTCTGGAGCTGATGGCTCTCTTTCTGTCTCTCAGAAAATTGAAACCTCCAAAAGGGACCCACACCTTGTTGGTCCTAGACAATATGACAATACAGTACTAGTATATAAGTTTGTGCATCAAGAGGTTGGGCTCATGCTCAGCCCCTCTCAATGCAGTAATGCTATCTATCCTACAGATGGAGCAAGAAGGACATGGTACTTGTCCACAATTCACCTCATAGGGTCTCTCAGTGTAATACAGTAGCAGACTCTCTGTCAAGGAATACAAACACCCTCGACAAAGTGGAGGTTGGACAATCACTCCTTTCAATTAATTATCAATGTGCTTCCACATCTGGAAATGGACCTGTTTGCCACATGCAAGAACCATCAAATTCCAGTGTATGTGTCTCCGAACCTGGTCAGTCAGGCAATAGCAAGATGTGCATTCCTACAAGATTGGAACAAATGAAGACGATATACCTTTTTCCTCCATTGTCCCAAATTTCGAAGGTTTTGAACAAACTACTAACTCTCAACGGAACTGCTTACTTAGTAGCCCCAAATTGGCTGAGCAGTCATTGGTTCCTTTTGCTTGGACATTGGGCAAAGAATTCGATTCTATTACCGCCTACTGTTCTAGCCCAGACAGTACGAGGGAAAGTCTTTTACACATCATTCTTTCTGAGATGAGACCTACATGTATTGATTTTTAAAATCTAGTCTACCATGAAGATTATTCATCCAACATTGCTAGGTATCTAGTGCAGAAACTACCCGCATCATTTCTCTGACAGTACCAGTCCTTATGGAAAGTGTGATTAGGTTACATCCATGCTGAGAGCACAGTTGAGAGCTCCGTTGAGACACTTCTATATTTTCTTATATATCTTTTTGAAGACAAGTGCCTTGCTGTTACTTCAATCATGGCCTACAAGACTGCACTGTTGGAACCATTACTTTATGGCTTTGGAATTGATTCTAACATAGAAATTGTTACTTCCCTTCTCCAGTCATTTGCATTGCAAAGACCTGCTCCTGCAAAGTCCTGCAAAGCTTCCCATTACCTGGTCCCTGAATAAGGTGCTTAGACTCCTGTCATCCCCTCAATTCAGTGGGCCCTATACAACTACAGCTCATATGCCCCAAAAGGCGGTCTTCTTGGCTGCTTTGGCATCAGGAGCTTGGATTAGCAAACTGGGCTGTCTTAGACAGGGACAATGGTACATCACTCGCACATCCAGCCGTCATTTATTATTGTCTCCTGGCCCATCATTCCTGGCCAAAAATGAGAATCCTTTAAAGAGAAAATCTCCTATTCTGATAAGGGAACTCAGTTTTTCAGATAAAACATTATGCCCGGTTCAAGCACTCAAGGTTTACCTAGATGTCACGGCATACATCCCAGATGGTCCAATTTTCATACTACATACACTCTAGCATAAACAAACCATCTCTCTCTCTCTACATGGGCTGAAAATTATGTCAGTGTCCCTCATTAAAAAGACAGACCTTCACTCCTTTCCTTAGTCACATGACAACCAGAAGGTAAGTACATCACTGGGTTTCTTTGGAAATGTTTCTTTCAAAGAAGGCTCCCAGTGTACAGGGTGGTCATTAGAGGCAGTAAGCCTGAAACATTATTTCCATGAGCCCGAACAAATTCAACTACACTGTGTATCAGTAGGTGGTATAGTAAGTCCTGACCCCATAGGCACTTCGGTGGAAAACCACGGGTCTTCTTGATGTGGTGGTTATGCTGAGATATCACTGGGAAAGGCATAACAATCCTGCAGCCAAACCCAGCATATTTAGGTAAGTCACCTTAGAACTACAGTATATCTTAATATATATATTAGTTCATGTTTTGTTTCATGTTCTTGTTGCCAAACCCTATGGGTCTCTGGATTAAAGAATGTGGCTTATAACTTGTGACTTAACCTTGGATTGAAATTTTATCTAGGTTGTTGGAACTAATTTTTAGGAGTTAAGCCATTTTGTCACCTGTCAGTTCTTTTGTAGGCAGTCCCCGAGTTATGACAGAGATCCATTCCTACGGCTCAGTGTACGTTGGTTTAATTTTGTAAGTCCGCTCTTAACATTAAACAATTTATAGAAATGAAAAAAAAAGTGAAGAATTCTTTACTTTCAAATCTGTGCTTGGCTTGTGTACTGGAATGGGCATTTTGTAGGATGTAGAGACAGGCTTATAGGGATGAGGGAGCTGGAGATGCAGGAGGAGAACCCTTCAGAAAGTGTTGGAGATACAGAATGCAGGGGAGTCTGGGTGATGTGAAGTTGTAGGTGGAGCTGGAGATACAAGTGCTGGGGAGTCTGGGTTAGGAGAAAGTACTGGGGTCGCTGTGTCTGACGTGGTAGATGGTGCTGGAGATTGCTTCTTGAAATAAAGTTCACGGCTAGGCTGGACAGTTCTTTTTTCTTCTCCTTCAAAGTCTCCTGTAAAAACTGAGCCAATCCATGACCCCTCTCAGTATCTTTGTGTAACTTTCAATTTTTGGGTCCTCACCCTCGAAACATGCCATCCCTGCCTCTACCAAGGATAAACCTTTTGACAAGCCCTTTACTCTTAACAACCTGGGCTCTGGGACTGATGCCTCTTCCTCCTCGTCGATCATCTGCTTCTGCAGCTGAATGAGGTCCTCTTCAGGTAACTCCTCTCCATGGGATTCAGCAGCTCATTGACATTATCAGCATCCACCTCCAAATCTAGCTCCTTATTCCAACAATTTTGTTGGTGACACTTTTGAGTGTCTCCTCAAAGCTCTGAAAGTCATTCACAAACTCTGGACTTGGTTTCTTCTATGCCCCATTCATCTTGGTCTGCTTTACCTCGTCCCAACCATCTGCAATATTCTTCACAACTTTATAAACGTTGTAGGACTTACAAAAGTCCTTGAGAGTCAAGTCATTTTTCTTTAAATGGCCTTGAAGGCATTGTTAATCATCCTTTGGAGTAGTAGGCCTTGAAAGACGCAATAACACCCTGGTCCAGTGGTTGCAAAATGGATGTAGAATTTGTAGGAAGGTAAACTAACTTCACATTAGGATGCAAGTCATTCAATTGTGAAGGGTGTCCAAGGGCGTTATCCAACAGAAGCAAAACCTTCAAGGGCAGACCCTTCAAAGCACAATATCGTTCCACTGCTGGCACAAAGTGAATATTAAACCAGTCTTCAAAGATATGAAGTGTAAATCAAGCCTTCTTATTAGACTTCCAAACAACAGGGAGATGACTCTTGAAAATCCCCTTGGGTGCCCTTGGATTCTCAGCCAAATATACTAACAAGGGCTTAAGCTTAAAGTCACCACTAGCATTACCCCCAAGAAGTAGTCACTCTCCTTACTGACTTTATGGCCTGGTGCTGACTTCTACTTTGAGATGTATGTACGGCTAGACATACACTTCCAAAATAAGCCTGTCTCATCCACATTCCACACTTGCTCGGCTAAGTAATCGCTCTCCATAATTATTTCAGCCAACCCACTATGAAAATTTTTTGCTGCTTCCTCACCAGAACTAGCAGCTTCACCTTGCACCTTAAGATTATACAAATTAGTGTGAACCTTAAAACGACTAAACCAGCCTTTACTCGCCATAAACTGTTCACTTTCCCTCCCTTTCCCCTTTTCACTTTTCAAACCCTCACATAACCTTTTAGCCTTTTCTTGAATCACTATAAGGCTCACTGGAATACAACGCTGATCCTGGTCTTCAAGCTAGATCAACAATAATCTTTCCATCTCAACAATGAGACCACTATGCTGCTTAGTTATAATGGTTGCTTTCACAGAAGCAGCGCCTTTAACATGTTCAAGGATGCATTCCTCATCCTTTATAATGGTAGTGACCGTCGACCGACTAAGCCCAAATAAACGACCGATGTTGGTGGCAGTTTCTCCCTTTTGTGAATGGCTCATTATGTGAGGTGAAGAATTATCCAGCACAGACCTGGAGCAAGGAATGAGGAAAATGGGCAGCATCTGCACTGTTGCCACATTAGTGTGTAAAGGATAAGGAATGAACCTAGGCAGTCGCTGTAGACAAAGAGATAGAGCCCTCTTGTCTTGAGTCCTTTATACTCCATCATTGTGCCAACATGCACTGTTTTGGCTGAGACCTACTAGAAGAGAATTCTTTGAGATTGGTTGGTCTGTCTTATGGAGCCCTTGGGGCGGGGGGACCATGAGAGTAACTCCTTTGAGGACTCTCAGCTCCTACCAAAAACAGGCTTTTCTTACGTCAAGACCTGTTTTATAAGAGCTCAGGGAATTCGGAATTCAAGAAGTTGATTTGTAATGAATATGTAAAGGTATGGAGTTTTGGTAATGGATGCCAATAGTTCTACGGCTATGCATTTCTTGTCTGCTTGTGAAAGCTGAGCTCTGGGATCCAGGGTAACTCTTGGCTGTCTTTCAATGAACAATGACAATATAACTGTGTTGGCTTTGCTGCCTTGTTCTTACAAGGATACAACAATCGCCTTTTAAGTTAGAAGTATCCTTGAGCACAAACTGGTGGGGAGGGGGGTGAAAGGGGACAACCCCACACTCTTGCCATTGCACTTTCTTCAGCTGCCATTGTGAGAGGAAGCTCCTTGTCACTATTCCCTGTATGCTCATGGGATTCTTGAATGTGGATGAGTAGCTTGCTAACATTGTTTCCTTCCACCACTTTTGTGTGCCCTGTGCATTATCTTGCTTTTCCTTGCGTCTGTTGGTTTTGTTTTTCTCTAGATGGGAAAGAAACGACCAAAGCTGGTGTGGGAGTCGTTGGCAACCTTGCAGTCACTCCATGTTTCCCATATTAGTAAACCCATATGAGT
>NC_089743.1:62010466-62027966 GCF_040412425.1 Macrobrachium rosenbergii
CTAACTCTTCCAAACTAAAGTCAGAGGTGTTCTTGAATTTAATAAGGTTATAAAAATTGTCCAAGATTCCTTTAATGCCTTTTCAGTTTCCATGTGGAAATAAGCTCTTGCTTTTTGAAATTCATCACAGTAACACTCACATTTTCATCTGCAGTGTCTGGTGAAAGCTGAGAGTTCAACTAGAGAAAATGAAGGAATTTTACTTTGATTTTGAGGCCGTCAACTGGAGCCCCTTTTAAGTGCTTTAAGTTTATTGCCTTGTTCCTGCTTTATTCTGGAAAGATACTGATTATTGATGGAAGCCCTCTGTTTTAAAATCGACGATGGTGCTGCTTCCATGGAGGATGAACCTACCACATATGGCACAACCTCCCCAGTATCATGGGTGTTGGGCACCCTTGATAGAGTCTTTATTATGGAAATTTCTAGTTCAGGAGCACCAGACAAAGCTAGGGTTGCCTGAGAAGAAGAATTTTCAGACACACCCGGTGCATCCTGTGAAGTGTTAGGAGCACCAGTCACAGCTGATGCAGGCTCCAGTGAGACACAAGCACCATATATAGATAATACAGCCTCCAGATAGGTGGGAGTACCAAGCACATCTGACACTGTCTCTGAAGAGGCAAAAGCACCAGAAATCACTGGTGCAGCCTCCGAAGAGGCAGGAGTACCAGAAATTACTGATGCAGCCTCTGAAGACACAAGAGTGCCAGAAATTACTGACACAGCCTCCAAAGAGGCAGGAGTGCAGGTTGCCACTGATCTCCCCTTTACATTACCAAAGGAAGCACCTCTGGTAGCATTTACATTTCTTCTTCGGTTGGCAGCAATACTGGAAAAGGATGTTCCTGGTCTAACATACTAGTTTAATACTTTGTCTTTTGTCTCTTTAAATTTGATATGTTCAGTTACCCTTAATGTCTGGATTTCTTTTTCCATGATGTGCACATCACAATTCTGTGAAGATGGATGATTTTTCTGCAATGTATACATTTTACTTCTTTATAACATACACCATGCCCTGGTTCACTACCTCTAACGTATGTGGCAGGCTTGCCCTGCAGCCTCTGCCTAAAAGACCCTAACCTATGTCCATATTCTTGAAAATAAAAACATGTAGGTCTTGGGATATTTTGCTTAACCTTGAAAGATAACCATGCTGCTTTCATTACACTGGGTAAGCGAGTAGAAGTGAATGTAATAATTAAACTTGGAAGTGGAACTACGACCACATTGATCTTTTTCTTATTACTTTCATTTCTAATCACACCTTGATCTTTTGATTCTTCTACAAGTTTCTCTTCTGAGTGCCTGTACATCATCGGTTGGGGCTGCAAATATCATTCCCTTGGAGTGAAGCGATAATGCTTTTAATGTTTCACTTTCTTTTACTGAGGCCTATTCTACTGTCAGTTTTCCTTGACCTTCAGATGATATCTTAGGCTCTCAGCCAGAACACTTTACAATGTCTCTGTACACATTAAAAATATCACAATTAGAATCTTCCAGATTAAAGGTCAAATACTTATAAGAGATTTCAAATATTCCTGGTTCTATTTCACATATATTTCTGGCCAATTTCCCTTTGCTCCATGCTGGAACATATGGTTCCAGTGTAATTACACTAGAAAATTTCCTAGCCTTTTCCAAACACAGGTTGTCAGAGGAGGGTGCAGAGGTCGTCATCTGTGCCAAAACTTAAAAAGATATCACCCTTTCATGTATTTTATTTTTCCACCATTGGCACCAGTAAGAGCTAATTCTCAAATGTCTGGCCCCTACCCTACCACACAGGGGGTGGCACAACACAGTTAGGGTGGCCTAAGTATAAGCCAAATGCACAAGAATACAATCATCCATACCCTGATCATATTATGGCCAAACTGGCCTGAATGCCGAGTCCTATCCCCAGAACCAGATCATCCCTGGAATCTATGGCCCAGCTCTGCAGAATAGTTCTGCCCTTGAGCTATAAGCGTGATATCTCTCAGGTCCAAACATTATTGGGTATTTGATGATCCTACCACAGCTCCTACTAGCTTCAGATATAAACCTTTTCCTATTTAACAGATCTAATAAATTTTACCTAAAGTGGAAAATTCCACAAAAAATTAACCCAAATTAATATTTAATGATTTATAGGACTCTTGGACTCAAACCCAGGAACAAATTCCAGGGGTTCAATAGTCCCCTCCCCATGTCAAGGTGGTCTCAAGTTGAGGGGGCCTTACATAAGAAGTCAAGGTGAGCGTCTTCACTCATTGTCCCTCTTGGCAGGTGAATGCAGATGCTAGTTCACCACCAGGTGAACATCATACCTCAGGCAGGCTGGCACCACTATGCATGTCCACTTGGACAGGAGGACTGCCCCCTTGCCCTTCCACAATGTACTCTTAAGCCTGCATCAGGATGTTGTGCACATCCTCCTTACTCCCCCTGTACTGGGTCTGTAGATCAGATGTGGTTGCAGCTCAGGGTCAACAGAAGCTCTGTTGACTTGTAACAGGGCGGGCATGGCTGTGCACAGTTCCTGGACTATACACAGTCGAGCAACAGGATGGGTTCTACCTTACTTTCACCTTCGTGGAAATGTAGAAGGAACCCTTCACCTCCTTCTTATTTGGCACACAAGCACTCTCAGGGGAATGAGCATTCTGAGCACTCACACTGTAGGGAGAGGCCTCCTTTGATCATCCCACCTTTCAATGGGCATAGTTCGCCACTTGGGTGTGAGGTGCATGTGAGAAGTGGTGCAATATCCTGCTCTTCTACTCTTGTCTTCTTACTTGGTTGTGACCAAGTATAGGTGCAGGTGGGTGTCAGGATCAAGGTCCAAATTCTGTTTTGACTGCAAACCTGAGAGATCTTGGCTGCCTTCTGTCAAGAGGCTAAGTGGTGAAGGATGAGATCGAGAGGGGGAGGAGGGGTGGAAGTCTGGTGTGGCCCCCTCTTCTCCAGGAGAGTAGGTAGCTCTGGTCATTCTTCTCTGGAGCCACATTAGGCTGAACTAGAGCAGTGTTTTCAAGAGGTTATTTTGCTCATTCTTGAGTGAATTAATCTTGGGGAAGCAACCTTGGCTTCTTGCCTGCCAATGGTTTCTTCTACACAGTAGCCTTGGGCAACACTGAAGGCCCAACCATCGGTCAGGTTGCCATGGTCTCAGTTATTATTTTTATTAAAGTAGTTTAACCAGACCACTGAGCTGAAGGATTAGAATAAAATACCAGGTCTAGGCCAGAGGCCAAGCACTGGGACCAAATAGGTCATTTGACGTGGTGATGAATGAATAAAAATGAAACTAAAAACTGGACAAAGGCACAAGCTTTTACACTGGAACACACACATTAAATACAGTTACTCATGTTTCCATATATACACAAGTTAAAAAAAAAGGACTTAAAATTCAGAATAAGTACTGTAACATTAAAAATTTTTTTAATTCATTAAACACTCTAAACATTTTTGTATTTTCATTATTTACTTTTCTATATTTTATCAGTTAAATTACAGTTCTTCATGAATATTAAAATTGGATTGAAAATGTAGAAGATTCTGACAAAATTTCATTCGTCGATTTACTTCCGAAGTTGATAATCGCTGTTGGTTATTTTTTGAACATTCACACACTACATACTCGGCTGATGTTATCACTTTGCAATCTGAGCACTCAAGAGGAGGGCCATGTGTCACGCGAGTATGGCCTATTCGAGGACAAGGGATTACAGTGTTTCCAACTTACCCTCCAGATTCGTGGAAATCTTGGGCACCTTAGAAGTTATAGATTGTCAGTCTCTGGGGTTTTACAGCTGCCTTCTCCTAACAGAGCAGCCAACAGGGGTTGGAGACCTGTGACTGACCTCTGAGCTATGAACAAGTATATTAGATAGACTCACTTTACAGTGAAAACTCAATTTAATGTTAGATTCCTTCAGAGAGGGTAATTTCATGCTTTCAATAGACTTGCAGGACGTGTACTTTCAAATGCCCATTCATCAGGACACATAGAAGTGCTTCCACTTTGTTTGCAATGAGGCAATGTTCCAGTTCAATACCTTGTGCATTGCACTGGTGACTGCTCCTCAGGTGTTTACTCAGGTATTCACCTTAGTCTTGGCTTGGGTCCATTCAAAGGTTATTTGCATTTTGTGATGTCTCCTGTGAGACAGGGTTCATCAGCTGGCTTTTTGTCTCAAACTTAGAATTGTGATCAACTGGCAGAAGTTCAATCTCACCCCCAAGCTTCACCAACAATGACAGATGACCAAGGACCACCAAGTAGAGCTGAGAAGGTTGTTCTTGTTGTGACAGGAACTGCACCGCTACCCTTCTAAGATTGCTCAGACAAGAGCCCACCGGGAGGTGACGCTTGTGCCTCATGGATGGAGTCACCTTTGGTCACTTCAGTGACAACTGAAACAGCATAGGTCAGCCTTTCAGGATCCACTTTCCCAACATGCAACCCTGTTTCAGAAAGTAAGGGAACACCTTTCATGGTGGCTGGACTATAGACACCTCTTGAGAAAAATTCTGCTCCTTTTAAGGAGAATTCTGCTGAGTTTCCCCCCCAACTCCTGGGAAATGCTTCTGTTTATTGATGCATCAAAGGAGGGATCTGGAACACAACCGAGAGGAGTTCATTTTTGGTGTAGATGAAGGACACACTGCATTTGCACATCATTGTCTTGGAAATGTGAGCAGCTAGGTTGGTACTGATGAGCAACAACATCACTTTGGTTGCCTGTTTCAACAAACAGGGATGGATGATGTCCTGGACCTTGCCTTATTTCGCAGTGCAGAGTTATGAGCGGGCAGCTTCGCTCATAAATCTACCGAGTTGTTAGCCAGATACATTCTAGATAGGCGGGATATTCTGGTGATTCAGCCCAGTCATCAGGAACTGGTGGTAGGGCTGGATTGGTCCCTACAACGCCCCCTCAAGTAGTGAGGAGGTTGTTTGAGACATGGGGGTCCCCCATGATTGATCTGTTTTCAACCAGATTGATCAGAAAACTCCCATCTTCTCTTCCCCGTCCCAGACCCTCGGGAATCGATGGAAGATGGACTACAACATCCCTGGGGCAATCTTGATGTGTAAGCCTTCCCACCCTTTAATTTCCTCTTGAGGGTGATCAACAGTATGTTTGTCGCCTTCGGTCTCCACATGACTCTGGTGGCTCCTTGTTGGCCACATGCCGAGTGGTATGCAAATCTGCTGAAACTCCAAGCCAAGGTACCAAGAGCGTTGCCTCTGTGGCCCACCCTCCTCCTGTGTCAACTTAATGTTCACAAGTACTAGCAGGCATTTCAGTCTCTCCTTCATCAACATGGAAGTTACCTGGTGTATCCTGTGAGGGAGGTACTTTTGCTGTTCCTCCGCAAATACCATGGGAAGTGGGCCATTTTCTGCAACTGGTGTTGTAAAAGGGGTAGCTCTCCAGTCTCAGTATCTGTTCAGTTTCTGTAGTGATAGGCTATTGCTTGGCCCTATCTCAGGTTTTCAGACTGAAAGGTTTGGATCTCCCCACCTTGGTATAGTTTTTCATACTTATGAGAATCTTTAAGCAGTCTTATGCACTCCTTGGTAGCTCCAGGCCTCAGAGTGGGATGTATTGTTAGTGTTACAAAGGCTTATGAGGCCTTCCTCTGTTGAGTTCCCTGGACAGATACTTAATGCTGAAGACTGCTCTTTATCTTGGCTTTAGCCTCCACAAAGAGGGTAGGGGAGTTACATAGCCTGTCTTTTCTTGTTTGACATTCTGGAGAGTGGGGTCCTCACTCCTTCATCCTAGTGTTTGTACCTAAAACTCAAACTTGTTTGTTCTTGATGAGAGGCTTGAGAGTTTCTCCATCCCCTCCCTCTGAGACTTAGTTGGTGGAGACCTGGAAGAGATGCTCTTGTGCCTGGTTCATGCCATTAAATACTATCTGAAAAGTATCCACTTCTGAAGGCAAGACTGTAAGTGACTTTTTGTTAGTACAGACAGGTGTAAGGTGGTGTCCAGGAATACAATTACTTTTCGGCTTTGTAAGGCTATCATTAAGCAAGCCAATGATTCCTCTCCTGAGGAGTCTGACCTTCCTTCTCGCTCAAGAAAGCAAAGTTATGGGTGTGGAACTATCTGTCTCCTTTCAGAGATATTAACTGTGGGAGTCAGGTATAACTCATTCTACCTGAGGGATGTCACCCACAAATCTCTGGACACCTTAGGACCTGTGGTGGCTGCTCAACAAGTTATGTGGTTTACAGAGTCCCTATTGGTAACTCCACACCTCATTCATGTACCTAAGCATGGTCTGATTTTGGGAGTGCAAACATGGAGCGAATGGTTTACCCCTTCCTTCCCTTTTCCTCTTCCCATGCAACGTCCAGGCCAAAGTACATACTGGAATTGAATGAGATACAGGTAAGTGTACAATCAATACCTGTTCTAAGTATTTTAAAATGCATTGCCCTCTTTCCTCCCTTTTAATTGGGGGGGGGAGAGAAGGTCATGACAGCTTTTTCTTGAACCCACTCCTAGCAACCAGAATAAAGCTGCCTTGACAACTCTCACAGAGGACGTTATGGTTCTGTGAAAAATTGTTCCTTACTCGGGTTACCTCTCATTTCACATGATCAGTAAGTTGCAGGAGTCATTACATCCCTTGCTTGCATGCTCATGGAGGAGCATGACATTTCCAGGGGGAATCCAACACCAGATTCTGGCAGAAACTACATCTCTCCTATGGCATAAGTCTCCTAGCATAAAAGGTGATGGTTGTATCCCCATAAGAACAAATGAGTTTTTGAAGAAATTTTATACTGTCATTTTAAGCAGAATGTACTCACCTCAACACCCCCTTCCCTACCCCCATCCCTGCAGTTGAAGGAAAGAGTAAAGAGTGCAAGAAAAAAGAAAGCAAGTGAGGGTTACACACCCCCAACCCCCATCTGGATACCTCCATCTTTCCTCTGCAAACATGCACTAGAGGAAGAGGCCATCATCTGAGATTAGCATTGTAGAAGGGGTTGTTCTCTGGTCAGAGTATGTGTTCAGCAGGTTAGGGTTTCCATATCTACCTTATTTCAGGTATTCAAACTGAATGCCCCCTTGTGAGCTCTGTTCCTCAGACAAAGACCTAACACTGAAGACTGTGAAAGCTGCTTTTCTCTTGGCTTTAGCTTTAGCAAAGAGGGCAGGGGAGTTACATGGCCTGTCCTATCCTGTTTGGCACTTGGAAAGGTGGGGTTTTCTCTCTTTCTGCAGAAAGAAGGTTTGAGAGTTTCTCAATCCCCTCTGTCTGAAACTTCACTGGTAGAGACCTGGATGAGATACTGCTATGCCTAGTCTGCACCTTGAGTGTAGGAGACTTTACTGGCGCAGGTAGGTGTAGGGAGTTGTTCAGGACATCCTTTCTTTCCGGCTTCATGAGGTTACCAAGAGAGCACATAGTCAGGGGCATGGGATTGTCCCTCATCTTTCGAGAGAACTGAGTGTTTCAGGTAGTGAGGGCAGGGTTCTGGTGTAGCCAAACCACCTTTTCCTAATTTTGCTTGAGGGATGTTGCCCTCAAGTCCTTGGATACTTTCTCCTTAGGACCTGTGGTGGCTGCTCAACAAGCTGTGTAGTCGACCGACTCCTTATCAGACACTTTACGTCTCATCTGAATACCAAGGCCTGGTATTTGACTGACTGACTGATGATGGTCATCCAACAGTCTGTGTTGTGCACAAAAGTCCTGGAGATACAGATATTCCAACAATTTTGTTGGCTAATAAGCATGAAAATCTGGAGATCATCATAGATCAGGGGAGCGGTAAGAACTGGCGGTTTCTTGAGTTTAGTCGATGTTAACTTACTGAACTTCAGAAAAGGCACTACTTGGTTTCCAGGCCTTTTCAGGGAATGATCACATTTCTTCATTCTTCAGAAAAGGAAAGAAAAATGGTGGACACTGATAAAAGATTATGTGAATTTATGGATAACTTTTGCAGAATTGAGTTGCATAGAACACCTAACTAGTGAAATATTTGATAAGCTTCAGAGATGTGCTTGTGCGATTTATGGACAGCAAAGATGTAAAAGTGTTAAGGAAGCCAGAGTCACTATTTTTTAGAACTATTTCCATAATGGCAAGATTGCTGATTTAACCATATTGCCACCTTGTCAGTCAGCCCTGTTGTTACATTCATTTTGTAGCAGTCATGTTAGCATGTGGCGTCTGGCTCACAAGCCCATCCAGTCATTGAATAATCCAGTGAATCATGGATGGACTGAAGAGTTATCTATTCATTGGGTTGAAACAGCATACCCAGATAATGCTGTTCATCTCCTAATAGACAGTGATGGAGTTTTAAGTGCTGATGAATTGTCCGACTATTCTGATGATAGTGATAATAAGGAAATGTTTGACTGATATCTTATCAGGAGGACTGTATAAAATGTGATCTTTTTTCTTACTAAACTCACCCTAATATTCTATATGCACTAATTTGTTGGATCTTTATATGATTATGAATCTATCTAATTTTTTCCAATAATTATTATAAGTTGATGTTTGACCTAGAAATTTTGTGTTGGTCAATTTTCTAAATCATTTTATTTAATCTCCTTTTAAAGTCTAGGTGTCAGAAAACATAAAATGATGATTAAAGAACTGAATTTCTGTTTTCATATACCCATTTTTACCAACATACTGAACCTGGCGGTTATGACCTATATATATTTGACCTTTGACCTTAAATATCTCGAAAACGCCCCCGAATCTGGCTGATCACCCACCAGATTCAGAATCTACGCAAAAAAATGACCTAGAAAAGTTGCATTTAATTTGTCTCCCCCTCTGGTGGCGATTCCCCCGGCCCATCCCACCACTGGTCTATGTTATCCTCCACCCTGAGAGCAGTGTCCAGGCTGAATTACGTGCTGGAATCTAATGAGATTCCGTGAGTGCCTGTTCTAAAAGTTTTAGAATGCATCACTCTTTATCCTTCCTCTTTTAACAAGGGGGTTGGGAGGACATGCAGTGCTTCTTTTGACCTCATTACTTGGCAAATGCCAGAACAAGTTGCCCACCATCTTCACAATGGTATGGTTGGTGTCTTGGTTCTCCAAAATTGTTCTTTACTCGAGTTCCTTCTTGTTTTGGGTTCTCTGGCCCAGGGTCCTATTGTTTTGGAGAACCTATTCACATGAGTGGTAGGAGGTTACAGGAGTCATGACATACGCAATTGGGAGTGCAACATTTCCAGGTGGAATCCAACTCCAGGCACTGGCAGGGGTTATCCACCTCCTAAGAGGTAAGTTTCCTAATGAATCTTCTAAAAGGAGATGAGTGTATCTCCGCAGGAAGAAATAAAAAAATTTTTGAAATGAAAATTGTATTTTTCCTAGGCATTCAAATCGGAACCATTTATATAGTTTGTACCCCTTCAACTGCCCTGCTCTGTCTTTGCGGGCGAAGGAAAAAGGGAAGTGGCAAGGTTGGGCAACTGAGCGATACCCCCTTTCACCCTCTTTGTTACCAAGATTTAACGACAGTTTCAGCCTGCACCAAAGGATACTCCTGATATAAGAAGCTTTGGTTTGTACAGTATGAATAATACAAATTACTTTTAAAAATTTGTTATTTTGCTGCATGTTTTTGTAAAATACTCAGCCTACCTGTGAATATGCTTAAGTTTACTTTAGATTACCATACTAAATTCCTTTTATCCTTTATGAAGTGTTTCCCTAGATGATATTTTACAATCTACAATACAGATGTAAAAATCTTAAGTCATTACATCTTCAATAGTAGCCTAGTGTAATCCTACAATTCAAGCTTAGGCTAACCTACCATGGCTCTACAGAATCTTCACGAATGTTTTGCTCTACTAAGGGATTTCTCATTTTATTACCTAAAGACCTTTCTTATAATCACAGCCTTAAACTGTTAACTACATATTCACATATTTTATGGTGAACCTCAACATCTACCCTACCTTCCTTCTAACACTTCCCAATTGTATGCTTTTTTCACCATCCTGCCATTCATTCTTCCTCCTGACCAAAACCATCTCAAAACACACTGATCCATCCTTTCACCTACGTTAACTCTTTTACAATTCTCACATATCTGCATATTCCTTACTCTTTCACCTTTATTATAACGCAAACAGTAAGTAGTCAGTTCATGTTACAACTTCTACATGCTTGCTTTTATTCACTCAATATCTATACTTCACGTTCATACGGGAGAATTGGTTAATACTTTCCAAACTTTCCATGACTTTCCAAGTTTCCTCCTAATCTTATACACAAATCCTGCTACTTTTGTTGCTTCATCTACCATCATCTGAAAAGTTACCTCCTCCCCATACTGCTTCCATCCTCTCACCATCTATAATATCCGCTGTTCTGTACTGGTTCGCAATTACCCTCCAACCTTACACTTATTTACTCTTGGCCTTCTTCTCTTGCAAACGCTTTTAAACTCTCACTAATCCCTGCAGTTTTTCTTCAGTTTCCTCAGTTAGTATGATATCATTTGTAAGCATCAACCATTCCATTCTCCATTCATGGCCCATCTAATTATCCTACAACTTTGCATCAACATATTGTCATTTCTTTGACTTTTCCCATCAATCTATTAATAATGATCCAATACAGCACGAAGGAAAACGTGCTTGAGAATATTACTAAGTCCACGTCGGAAGGTGAGTGAAAACCGGGGACTTTGAACAAGTACTTTCCTAGTTTATTCTACATTTTCAAGTTCACACTGAATACAAAAGAAGTTGACAGAGGTTTATATAAAAAAACAAAAGGTGGGGCTGGGTTACAGTTTGTTAATCTGAGCAAGGGATAATCCAGGCTGGAGATTAACATTCCTGGTGGAAGTAGCTTCGATGAAGACACACTCTAGCAGATTTCTTTTTTGATGGTCGTTGACCTTGTAGATGACCGTTGACTTATCCCAGTTCGTCCCATAGCCTGTCTTAAGCCAATGATCCACAATGCCATTACTTGATAAGCCTCTTGAAATGGCATATTTGTGTTGGGAGCTTCTTACTTTTATTCCTTTTGATGTTTGACCAATATAAATCTTGTTACATTCTTTCCAAGGAATACTGTATACAATATTGTTTGAATTGGGTGGGCTATTCTTAATTAGTTTATTTCTCAAAATATTATTATATTTAAATACTAAGTTAATATCAATAGTTTTTAAAATGGGCACTGCAGGAATGAAATTAGGATGAAATGGTAAACAGAGACTATTCTTAAGTTCGTTGTTAACACTGGTTGGTTTATAATATGACTTTTTTGCTTTACTTTTACAAAGTTCTAAAAAATATGGAGGGTAACATAATGAATCTCCTATTTTATCAATAATTTTAAACTCCTCTTCCAAAAATTCAGGAAGAGGAGTTTACACAGCCATGAAGACAAAACAAACCCTTGTCTCAGCCTCATTTTTACACCAAGTCCGTCACTCTCCCATGTACAAACTTTTAATATGTGCTACACTTTCATTGTAAAGGCTTTCTACTTTTCAGTGATTTACTATGTATACCATACATCTTCACCACCCTACATATTGAACCTCTATCAGTTCTATCATAAGCTTTCTCTTGGTCCATGTATACACATACAACGTTTTTCCTTTACTTTTAAATTTCTCACATATCTATTTCACAACAAACACTTGATCCAAGCACTCTACTCCTTGCCTAAGCACACACTGTTTTTCCCTATCAAAACTATTGTCATCTGTTTTACTTTCTCAATCAAAATCCTACTGTAAACCTTTCATGGTATACTTATTAAAGTTATGTCCCTTTAATGCTCAAGGTCTCCTCTTTCACCTTTGCCTCAGTACAAAGGAACAATTATTCATCTCATTCATTCTTCTGGAGCTTTGATCACACATTCACCACCATATTGCAGAATCTCATTTGTTATCCCATCAACTCCTGATGTCTTTCCATTCTATAACCTCTTAATTGCTCTCTTTACATCCTCAACCTACCCCAACTCCTTCCAATCTTGTGTCATTTAACTCCGAATCTCTTGTTTCTTCCACACAACAAATACCCTAAATGCTGACTCCATGGACCCAGGACTGTTCAAACAGCATCTCTCCATCTGCACCAGTTACTCTGAGATCCATTTACCCATTTACCTTTCTCTACAGGCACCTCCTTGTAGAACTTCATATTTTCCCTGAAGTCCTTACTTGCTTTCTCACCATGTTTTGTACATGCCTTCTTTTTCTCTCTCACCTCCTTCTTGGACACCTCGTCAATCCTCCTGTACTACTGCACACAACCCTTCTTTCTGTCTTGCTATTGCACCTCCAATAACCTCCTCCATCCTTCGTTAAAATCTCATTCCATCATCACACTACTCAATGTTTGCATATATATCATGAATAATTTACTATTAAGATATCAACGAGCATAGATTATGAATGATGATGATGCATACGCAACTATGTACACGCACACCTATCCAAGTAGAGAGAGAGAGAGAGAGAGAGAGAGAGAGAGAGAGAGAGAGAGAGAGAGAGAGAGAGAGAGAGAGAGCATGTCGGTAAAATCAATTTTTCATCTAACAGGAGGCTGTCGTTTTTCACGGCATGACACGTAGATAAATTGATTTCATAATATGATTTCGCATTATACAATCATCTCGTTGATAAATTGCCTATCACGGAACATTTCCATAAAGGGGTTGGTGATTCATTAACCTGGACTTATTATCACGTAATTCAAAGCTTTTTTTTTTTACTGACTGATTGTCTATGGCTAATTTGTACGGGACAGATTATAGAAATATATGTTCTTTGAAAATTGGGTGACATTATTATAGATAAGCTGAAAAAATATATTCAAAACTAATTTTAAAAATTCTGAGGGGAATATGGTTAAGTTCAGTTTGTTTGTTTTAATGTTTGTCTGTTAATTAAGATTAAGAAAATGACAAAACTCCTGCCAAAGGTGGGTTTTGTGACGGGGAACTAGAAATTACGTATGGAAAGACTGTGGGAAGTAGATTGACCCATACTAAGAAACTGAAGCCTTGCGCAGAGCCTCCGTAGATTTTGGTCATTTAATCATTGCGTCTGCTAAGATAGTAAAATAGTAAGACTGAGGTTTGTGCCTCTTATATTGTGAGATTCTGTTTAAACTTCGTCAAGTAGCTATTAATTTTCTGGTCTAAAGAAATGTGACGGTAAAGGTATGCGCTCTCTGAGTGTTTTCCACCTGCTTATATTAACTCTTCCTTAAAGGAGTGTCTCTCTCTCTCTCTCTCTCTCTCTCTCTCTCTCTCTCTCTCTCTCTCTGGACGTTGGATTACAGGATTTTTATACCCACGCAGACCTCCTTAATTCCTTAAATGTTTTAGATATGGTGAAATGACTTATTAACTTTTCGTTCCCTTCCTGTAATTAAAAATAAGAAAAGTCTCGCCACAAATTTTCTGTAAAGAGTAGTTTGACACTAGCATGCTTAATAATTGCAAACCTCCGCAAAGGATAAGCAATTTACTTCCTCCTAACAAAAGATACCTTATCGAGAACCTGATCTCCCCCAAAATCTGATTACTTATTACCTGTAAATAGGACCGCCAATGAAAAGATTTCGTAGAAATCCACACATAACTTTTAGCATACTCCAATTAACAAACACAGAAACAAACAAACAAAACCATAAACGTAACCTCCTCAAGTCTGTACAAATTCAGTTTTCTCAGACATCGCTTATGCAAATTTGCAGAGAATAAAAATTTTGGTTTTTCCATTATGTATTCATAGTGACTTGGATTTCACTTTTTTGTCGTGTTTTCTCCTTGACATCTCCAGGACTCATTTTTATTTTTCATTACATCGGAGCGCACTGCATAGGTTCGCTGGACATCTAAATTTAAACTGCCTATAATTCTTTGCATTTATAGAAAACATATGCAATTATGAGGTGTAAAGTAAACAGCCATATAATTTTCCTGCACAACTCGAAACTGGTAGTCTCTTTTCTCGTCCTCTTCTTACTTTCTTGTTGTCAAGTATTCGAGTAATTTAATGTCTTGGCATCGCAGGTCCTTGAACTGAACTTTCATTACTCGACTTGACCTTTGGATGGCAGAACTTGACGCAATTTACCCTCTTATGAGGGATGGTACTGCCTCAATTAAAACTTTGTTCCTTGTTCCGGACTTGGGACACTTTAAGACTTCGTAAATATGACACCTCTGTGTACATTAACTTAACGAAATTACGAACTTTGAAATATTGCAATATCACGGACGATTAAACGCTCTCGCCCATCAAAAACCTAAAAAAAAGGAGGCAATAGGCACGCCTTCTAAAAGATGAAAGGTTATGGGAACTTAAAAGAACAGCCCAAGTGAGAGAATATCATGATTGGCAATGAGTGAACTGGAAGCCGTGTTCACTGAAATTGGCTGTCTGGGTTAGCTGATCTCCCAAGAGTGAGAGAGTGACTATGCCGTGAACTGATGGGTGTTACGTGGCCATCTAAGAGGAACCTTAGATTACCAGTTTTGAGTCTGGCAAAATTTCTAAGACCACGAATGTACACAATATTGGTTACCTGGTCAATTTTCTTTTTCTTTCTCGTAAGGTCTGAAGATAAAGAGTTGGAATAGCTGCAATTTTTAACAAGTTCAACCCCACAGCAAAGTTATAATGACTTAATTTCCTCCTAACTGTTCTATATAAAATTAATTTTGTCCAATCCTGTCATCAGCCTTGCAACTCTTCCTGCAGTGTTAATCCGCCTTTATCCGGATAGCTTGTGTTTCATTGTTTAGGAAATTAAAAAAAAAAAATTAGTAGCCATAATAATTGACTTTCACACTCGCTACACTAATTCTCCCAGGCGTGGCAGTGGTACAATGTTTAATTCACAGTAATTATTGACTGGATATATTTCGTGCCAATTTCGTTTCAGCACGGTAAAGCCTCATGAGACTGGGAAACGGTCTGGCGTTCAATTTCTGTTCACAACCACACACAAGCCCTATTGTTTCTTTCACCGATTTTGGCGTATACTTCTATTTACGGAAGCTCTTTCTAGTACAAAGTACAGGACCTTGTGTTAATAGAATAATTCAAGTTCGCCCTTCTATCTGTTGATAGCAGTTTTGTGCTTTTGTGTGAATATGTGTGTGTGTGCTTGTGGGTGTGTATGTTGGAGGAGAGTTGGGCGTGGGGTCCGAGTAACATAGCACTGTGAAAATTATCTTTATATCAGCTATTTGTGTACAAGAAAAGTTATTGTTTTAATGAATGAAATGCCTTTTTATAACAAGATGATAGGGCAACGAAGTGCAAACATTTTCATACATGAACGCTTGGTGGTAGCTTGGTAAAATACGAAGACCTTTATATGTCTGGTATTTATAATGTAGTTTAATCTGGGTACAGAATTATTCTTTAAATTTGATTGAATCAAGAGCTGCAAAAGAAAAAAAAAATGAGAAAACGTGCAGGATGCCAAAATGTGACAAGGGAAAAGAACGAGTCTTCGTCAGTTTTTACTTGTTTCTCTTGCCCTAGATCCCTACTATTTACTTATGGTCTCCAGGAAGTCTGCGAGCATTCACCAGCGACGTAATTAGAAAATTCGTGCTTATTTTCTTGCTGTTTTATTTTTCATGATCAGGACCAGTAACACAACCCTTCCCAGTAACCTACATTCCTTGATCTGCTGTTTTTTTTCTCTCTCTTTTTAGTGGGATAATGATCTAGTAATTAGTTCAGCTGCGCGAAATACACGAATGCATAGCTGACCTGTCATTTTCACCATCGTTATTATAGGAACGTGTCATTTTAAGAAGGTGGCCTATTATTTCCCCAAGTTAGGGGGCATATTACCTAACTCAACAATTTGGCAAATTATTGCAATCATTTATACGTTACAGCCATTTACTAATTAGAAAGTCTAATAAGAGTGCTTGGAAAACATACCAGCTATGAACGCAAATTACGAACATATCTTTTCATCCTCGGACGGACACTATTTTCTAATATGAATTCGATACAACCTGGATACGTCAAGCTTTTCTGTACTTAATGATAGATTTTTCCCTAATTACCCTATTTTTCACTTCCCTGATTACTGTACATGCCATTTTACCTCATTAACTCATATATTTTTTCAAGACATCTTAAAAATGGTACCCGAAGAGAAGTTCTTATTCATTTTATCCATATATTTTTTCTTAATGAAAAACAGGGAGGTAAGTTCCCGGAAGAAATACACACACACACACACATATATATACACACATATGATGTATACATACATACTTATCTCTCTCTCTCTCTCTCTCTCTCTCTCTCTCTCTCTCTCTCTCAAAGTAAGTGAAAAGAATACATTAAAGGGCTACGATTAAAGACACGGAGTTGGAAGGAGCGGATGAGGAGGGTAGGGTTATAGGATTAGCACGGAATATTTCTGGATACAGGACAGTAGGAGGAGGGATAAAGTAACTGGTAGGATGAGTAATTAAAAGGTTTAATGAAGGAAAAGGGGAGCGGATTTTAGTTTCAATATCATGATAAGAAAAGAGTATGTGCTGGCATACTGAAGGATGGATTGGATAGTCTTGATGAACGTGAGCAGGAAAAAGATGTGGGGGGGGGGATAAGATCAGAAGAGAAAAGGTGAACAAGAACTAAGGACAATTTATGGCTGTTATACATGGAAGTAAGTGCAGAGGGGATGGCTAGCAAACAAATGGATACGCAAAAAAAAAAAGATACAAATGGAGTGATTACGTCTGAAGTGAATGCAGTCCTTGGTTGTTTGACTGAATATTTTGAAGATTAGTTGAATGTGAAAAATGGAGGCAGAGCTAGATGACAAAAATGTTCTAAGTGTCGTTGCTGACGATGTAAGGAGCGCAGGCAGGAATTGACGGTATCACATGCAAGATGCCTTTTTGTCAGTACGTGCTGGTGAGGAGCAGGAGCCCGTGCCAGCACGAGGATGGCTTAATCTAGACAGATAGTGGCAGTGATAGTGTGAGTAGCTCACCAGGATTGTAAGTTATGTCTCGATGAAGAAAAGTCTCCGAAGGAAAGGGTGACAGGAATAATTGTTCCATTGTATTGTATAAAGCAAACCTGATAGAAGAGGATGTAAGAATTAGAGACATAACATTACTTCGTATATGACGAAGGTTTATGGTAGAATGTCGATTAAAAAAATAAGACATGACAAGGAAGAGGGTGTGTGATCAAGCTTTTTGTTTAGAGAAAGTTTTGAGGTTCGAAAATAAAAACAAAAAAGGTCTATATGGCATACATGGACCTAGAAAAAGCTCTTGACAGATTAAATAGAGATGAAATGTGGAGGGTGCTCAGAATGTAAGCTATAGGAAATTAGTTATAGAGAGTGATACAAAATTTTTACAATGGAAGTGATGTTAAAATATGACTGCGGAAGACTGACTGATGTGATGCAAATGCGGGTCCAAGACAAAGGTGTGTTTCGTCGCCATGTCAG